>NC_053168.1:123330088-123587588 GCF_016835505.1 Polypterus senegalus
GGTTTATGAAAATCAACAAAGGCTGCAAAGAAAATCTGCCAATATTTGTCATTTGCATTCCATGAGAACCCTCAGAATTAGAATTAGAATTAGAATTAGAACAATCTAGACGAGAACAGGCCATTCAGCCCAACAAAGCTCGCCAGTCCTATCCACTTGCTTCCTCCAAGAAAACATCAAGTCGAGTTTTGAAAGTCCCTAACGTCTTACTGTCTACCACACTACTTGGTAACTTATTCCAAGTGTCTATCGTTCTTTGTGTAAAGAAAAACTTCCTAATGTTTGTGCGAAATTTACCCTTAACAAGTTTCCAACTGTGTCCCCGTGTTCTTGATGAGCTCATTTTAAAATACAAGTCTCGATCCACTGTACTAATTCCCTTCATAATTTTAAACACTTCAATCATGTCACCTCTTAATCTTCTTTTGCTTAAACTGTAAAGGCTCAGCTCTTTTAATCTTTCCTCATAATTCAACCCCTGTAGACCTGGAATCAGCCTAGTCGCTCTTCTCTGGACCTTTTCTAGTGCTGTTATGTCCTTTTTGTAGCCTGGAGACCAAAACTGCACACAGTACTCAAGATGAGGCCTCACCAGTGCATTATAAAGGTTGAGCATAACCTCCTTGGACTTGTACTCCACAGATCGTGCTATATAACCTAACATTCTGTTAGCCTTCTTAATGGCTTCTGAACACTGTTTGGAAGTTGATAGCTTGGAGTCCACTATGACTCCTAAATCCTTCTCATAAGGTGTACTCTCGATTTTTCGACCGCCCATTGTGTATTCAAACCTAATATTTTTACTTCCTATGTGTAATACTTTACATTTACTGACATTAAATTTCATCTGCCACAAATCTGCCCAAGCCTGTATGCTATCCAAGTCCTTCTGTAATGATATAACGGATTCCAAATTATCTGCTAATCCACCTATCTTGGTATCATCTGCAAACTTAACCAGCTTGTTACTTATATTCCTATCTAAATCATTTATATATATTAAAAATAGCAGCGGCCCTAGCACTGACCCCTGTGGAACACCACTCTTAACATCGCCAGTTCTGATGAGGTTCCTCGCACCATCACCCTCTGCTTCCTGTGTCTGAGCCAATTCTGCACCCATCTAAAAACATCACCCTGAATTCCCACTTCTTTTAACTTGATGCCCAACCTCTCATGTGGCACCTTATCAAATGCTTTCTGAAAGTCCAGATAAATAATATCATAAGCTCCACTTTGATCGTATCCTTTTGTTGCCTCCTCATAGAATTCCAACATGTTAGTAAAACACGACCTCCCCTTCTGAACCCATGCTGACTGTTCAGAATAACTCCTGTCCTTGTCATGTGTTGCTCAATCTTATCCTTAATAATTCCTTCCATTAATTTTCCTGTGATGCTTGTTAAGCTTACTGGCCTATAGTTGCTTGGATCTGCCCTGTCACCCTTTTTATATAATGGGATGATATTTGCCATTTTCCAGTCCTTTGGAATCTCTCCAGTGCACAGTGACTTCCTAAAAATATGTGTCAAGGGTTTATATATGTACTCACTAGCCTCCTTAAGAACACGAGGATAAATATTATCTGGGCCTGGTGATTTGTTTGATTTCATCTTATTTAATCTGAGCAGCACTTCTCCCTCTACAATTTCCAAATCCCTCAGTACCTCCTTAGTAGTTGTGTTTACCTCTGGCAGGTTATCCACTTGCTCACTTGTAAACACCTCAGAAAAATGTAAGTTTAGGGCATCTGCTATTTCATTGTCTGTATCTTTTAATTCCCTTTACTATTCCTGATGAACTTGACCTCCTCCTTAACTGTTCTTTTACTACTAAAATACTGAAAGAATCTCTTGGGGTCTTCTTTCGCCTTATCTGCTATATTCCTCTCCAACTGTCTTTTAGCCTCTCTGATATCCTTCTTAATGGTTGCCCTCATGTTCTCATACACTCTACGGTTCTCTTTGCAGTCATTAGTCTTATATGCCTTATACAGCAGTTTTTCCTTTGCAACTTCTTTTTAAATCTTTATTAATCCATCGTGGAGATTTTTTAGTTTCCTATTACTTCCAAATTTAGGTATGTATCTGTCCTGCATTACATGTAAAACATTTTAAACCTGTTCCACTGCTCCTCGACTGTCTCCACATTTAAAAGCTTATCCCAGTCTATCCTACTTAGACTTTGTCGCATCTGCTCAAAATTAGCCCTACTAAAGTTCAACTTAACAATTTTAGTCTTTGCATCTGTACTCTTACAAAATACTGAGAATTGTATTACATTATGGTCACTTGACCCTAGTGGTTCAATCACCTCTACACCCTCAATTCTATCCTGATTATTACAGAATACTAAATCCAGATAGGCTTCACCCCTTGTTGGTGCTTTAACATGCTGTGTTAAAAAAAGTCGCGATTACTTCTAAAACTCCTGCTCTTGTGCTCCTCCATCTGTAAGGTTATCCCAGTTAATATTTGGATAATTAAAGTCCCCATGACTATAATATCCCCTGTAAACTTGCCTTTTGATATTACTAAAAGATGTGTGTTGAAATTACTGTCTGAATTGGGTGGTCTATAACACACTCCTAAAATGAGACCTTTTCCCTAATATTTTCCAGGCGAAGCCACATGTCCTCACTAAGATGGGGCTCATCATCCAACTGAAGATGACTTACATTTAATTCCTGTTTGGCATAAACAGCAACCCCACCTCCTTTTCTGTTCTGTCTATCCTTCCTAAAAATGTGTATCCCTCTATGTTACACTCATCCCCATCTTTGTTATTTAGCCAGGTTTCCGTTATTGCTATAATATCATAATTGTGCTCTGCTACATACAACTCCAACTCACTTACCTTATTTTTGATACTTCTAGCATTAAGGCAAGCTATTTTTAATGTGTTAATCCTTCTATCTTTACGTGTTTGCTTAAAATTTACATTACTATGCATTTTTATTTCTACACCATTGTTTGTTCTTCCATGTATAGATCTAAATCTGGCCTGTCCTAAACTCCCTGCCCCCCAATTCCCTAGTTTAAAACAACCCTCGACTAGCCTACACATACGCCTCCCCAATACATTGGTGCCCCTCCGGTTCAGATGTAACCCGTCCACGCGGAACAGGTCCCATCTGTTCCAAAAGGAGTCCCAATGCCCCATAAACCTATACCCTTCTACCCTGCACCAAGATTTGAGCCACGCGTTAAGCCTTCTAATCTCCTCAATCTTACCTGGACTGGCGCGTGGCACAGGCAGAACTGGAGAAGACTACCTTGTCAGTTCTGCTCCTCAGCTTGGTACCTAACTCTTTGAATTTGGATCGCAGAACTGACAGACTACCCTTATGTATGTCATTTGTTCCAACGTGGACAATGACAACTGGATCCACCCCCGCTCTGGCCAAGAGCCTATCCACCCTTCCAGGGAGGTCTCCCACCTGTGCTCCCGGAAGGCAACACACCGTACGAGATTCTCTCTCTCTGGAGCACACCTGCGCTTCAATCCCCCTAATGATTGAGTCCCCAACTATCACTACCTCTCTCTTTTTGGGAACTGGTTTTGAGGTGGCCCGTTGGGGCTCCTCAACCCTGCCTACCACCTCAGAATTATCAGAGTCACCGTCCAGCTCCGCCAGGACATGATAACGGTTAGACACTTCTAATTCTGGGGTTGATGCCCCCGGACAGTGTGCACCCTTTACCTTACGCCTTGCGACCGTGACCCACCTATTCCTACCTGTCTGGTCTGGAATCTCCTCCCGCGCCACCTTAGGGGTGCACACTATCTCTCTAAAGGACAGGATCCAGTTGATGACAAACTTCTCAGGCATTAAACCAGACTGCTCCGGTCGCTGGTAGATGAGTAAATGATCACGGATCCTACTGAGGATGACCCTAGCAGGGACCTTACCCGGCACCGAGAGCAGTGTCATCCCCCTGTAGTTGCCACAATCCAGGCGATCACCCTTCCCTTTCCAGATAGGGATGACAAATCCCGTTTTTTAGTCAGTTGGGATGACGTCCGTCTCCCAAATGGATGTAAAGATTGCTTGCAAAGCCAGGAGGACAGCCTTTACTTAAAGTTAGAAAAATGTAATTCACATCATGAAGAGCAGTTTAAAAGTCCTTTGGAGTCAGGCAGACATTGTTCAATGTGGCCCTCAATTCAAGTTCAAGTTTATTTGTCATTCCAGCCATATCTAAAATAGAGTGTGACAAATTTGTGTTTCTCAGAACCAGAGAATGTGAAAAAGGGAAAGGGAAAACCACAAAAAAATAAACCACAAGAAAGTAAATAAGAACAATAGAAAGAAAGTGCTGAATTCACAAGGTGCAACCAATACCCGCGTTAAAAAGTATAAAATAGTCAAAACTATGGTTAATAGTAAATAGTTATAGGTATAAAACTGGCTTGTTATGTGCATGTTACAGTGAGTTTAGCAGTCCTATTGCCTGTGGAAAGAAGCAGCTGCACATTCGGTCTGTTCTTGATTTCATGGTGTGATATCTCCTACCAGATGGCAAGAGATCAAACAGTCCATGAAAGGGGTGTGCGGAGTCTCTCACAATACAGAGGGCTTTCTTCCTGCATCTATCCTTAAAAATGTCCTTAATGGAAAGGAGAGAGACCCCAATAACCCTCTCAGCCATCCCCACCACACGGTGCGGAGTCTTCTTGTCAGACACACTGCATTTTCTGTACCAAGATGCGATGCGGTTTGTCAGGACACTCTCAGTGATGCCCCACTAGAAGGTATGGAGGAAGAGAGGGAGGGATTCTCACTCGCTTCAGCCTCCTAAGGAAGTGTATCCTCTGCTGAGCTTCCTTGGCCTGGCATGTGGTATTGAGAGCTCAGGAGAGATCCTCAGTGACATAGATGTCCAAGGATTTTGTACTGCTGACCCTCTCCACAGGGAAGCCACTGATATGCAGTGGGGTATGTTCAGCCCTTGTTCTGATGTCCACAATCAACTCTTTTGTCTTGTTGACATTAAGGGACAAATTGTTGCCCCCACACCAGCCCACTAACTGTAACCTAGCATACAGAGTCATTGCTAAACTCAGGAAAGTTTATCATTAGAACTTTAGAACAATCTGAACGAGAAGTGGCCATTCAGCTCAACAAGTCCTGTCCACTTAATTCTTCCAAAATAACATCAAGTCAGGTTTTGAAAGTTTCTAAAGTCCTACTGTCTACCACACTACTTGGTCACTTATTCCATGTGTCTATCTGTGTGTAGAAAAACGTCTTCATGTTATTGTGAAATTTCCCTTTAACAAGTTTCCAACTGTGCCCCCGTGTTCTTGATGAACTCATTTTAAAGTCACCATCTCAATCCATTGGACGAATTCCCTTCATAATTTTTATCACTTCAGTCAGGTCTCCTCTTTATCTTCTTTTGCTTAAACTCTAAAGGCTCCGCTCTTTTAATATTTCATCATAATAAATCCCTTGTAGCCCTGGAATCAGCCTAGTTGCTCTTCTCTGGACCTTTTCCACTGCTGTTATGTCCTTTTTGTAGCCTGAAGATCCAAACTGCACACCGAACTCCAGATGAGGCCTCACCAGTGTGTTATAAATCTCGAGCAGAACCTCCTTGGACTTGTACTCCACACATTTCTATATAATTTAACATTCTGTTAGCTTTCTTAATGGCTTCCTGATAGCTGTCTTTGACTAATTACATCATTTTAAATCTTATTCTTTCACTGCTGTCTAGATTGGTAGTGGAAGAGTTTCGGTGGTTTTCTAGGCAAAGTTTGATCAGATAAATGCAGATGGTGAAACAGCAAGAATTCTAAATTGTACTTGTATTGACTAATCTGTGATAAATTGGCAAAATTTACAGTGTTTTCAGAAAGAATTCAGAGCCCTTCACTGTTTTCACAAGTTGCTGTGTCACAGCCTTACGGTAAAATCATTTAAATTCATGTTTTCTCTCATCAAACTCAATTCCCGAGAATGACAAAGTAAAGAAAGAATTTTAATATTTACAAAAGCATTACATATAAACAAATCCCTGAAATGTCCCATTAATGCAAGAATTCATACCCTTTCCTATGACACTTAAAACTCTATTCAATTCTATTGATCATCAATGAGATGTTTCGATGTCTTGTGGTCATTTCAATTGATTGGACGTGATTAGGAAAAACACACGTCTTCTATAGAAGGTCCCACAGTCAAGCAAAAGCCAAGTCACGAGGTCAAAAGAATTGTCTGCAGATCATACAGACAGGATTGTGTCGAAGCAAAGATCTAGTGAAGCCTGGTGCACTGAAGATTCTCAAGGGAACAGTGGTCTTTGTAATTTTTCATTTGAACAAGTTTGGAATAACCGCGACTCTTCCTCGGACAGGTAGTCCAGCCAAATTGAGCAATTGTGGAGAAGGACCTTGGTAAGACAGGTGACTAAGAACCCAATGGTCAGTTTGGCTATGCTCCAGAAAACCTCTGTGGAGATGGAAGAAAATTCCAGAAGGACAACTATTACTGCAACATTCCCCCAATCTGGGCTTAATGGCACAGTGGCTGGACAACAAATGAATGCCTGCTTGGAGGGTTTGTCCGATTAGTAGAAATAAAATACTCTGGTCTGATGAAACTGATACTGAACTGCCTTGCCTCAATTCTAAGCATCGCATCTGGAGAAAGCCAAGCACCACTAATCACAATGTCATTCTAATTGGTGGTGGAAGGAGCATATTGTGGGGTTATTTTACAGTAGCAAGGACTGGGGGACTAGACAAGGTTGAGGAAAGATGAATGGAACCAAGTACAGAGATATCCTTAATGAACATCTGCTCCAGAGTGTTCTGGATCTCAGACTGAGCTGGGAGGTCATATTCCAACAGGACAATGACCCTAAGACCAAAGCAAATGCAACACAGGAGTGGCATTGAGTCAATTCTGGGAATGTCCTTGAGTTGAGCCCGGACTTGAACCCAATCAAACATCTCCTTAGACCACTGAAAATAACTTCCCACTGACAGTCTCCATCCAACCTAAAAGAATTTGAGAGGATCTGCAGAGAAGAATGGCAGAAACTCCCCAAAGCCAGAGGTGTGGAGGTTGTTCCTCAAACCCACGAATAGACTCCGGGCTGGAATCGCTACCAAAGGATTTTAACTAAATATTAAGGAAAGGTTCTGAATACTTGTATTTCAGTTTTTTAGCTTTGATAAATTGGCAAAAATGACTGAAATCCTGCTTTAACTTTATCATTCCAGGGCATTGAGTATTGTTTGATAAGGGAAAAATAAATTTAAATTATTTTAATTAATAATCTATACACCCTGGGGGCTCTGTTATATGGGTTGGAGATGGTGGCACTAAACAGAAAGCAGGAGACCGAGCTGGAGGTGGCAGAGTTAAAGATGCTAAGATTTGCATTGGGTGTGACGAGGATGGACAGGATTAGAAATGAGGACATTAGAGGGTCAACTCAAGATGGAAGGTTGGGAGACAAAGTCAGAGAGGCGAGATTGCGTTGGTTTGGACATGTGCAGAGGAGAGATGCTGGGTATATTGGGAGAAGGATGCTAAGGATAGAGCTGCCAGGGAAGATGAAAAGAGGAAGGCCTAAGAGAAGGTTTATGGATGTGGTGAGAGAGGACATGCAGGTGATGGGGGTAACAGAGCGAGATGACGAGGACAGGAAGATATGGAAGAAGATGATCCGCTGTGGCAACCCCTAACAGGAGCAGCTGAAAGAAGAAGAAGAAGAAGAAGAAGACACCCTGGGGGCAGTTTTCAGCAATCTCCACCTGAGGGTCAGGACAGTCAATTTTTCATTAAAACCTGACACATAACTTCTCACATATGATAGAATCTGTATTTGTGTCAAATGAAAACATTCCTTTACATAGAAACTGGCACTAAACTAGGAAAAAATAGGCATTAACTGTAATATTTTCAAATTTTTGTTTTCTGATACAGTATATCTCATGTACAAACAGCACCGGAGTAGTTTTTTCACCTGTGAGGTCTTCCCAGACATGTCAACTGTACCAGTCTACATTTCCATGATGAGAACATAAAGAAATAAACCAGGGATTCCCAAACTCGATCCTGGAGACTCACTGTGGCTGCAGGCTTTTGTTCCAACCAGATTCACAATCAGCGATAATAATCGATAACAACTGATCTCATTTAATTAGTCAGTCTTTTTTACTCTTCTCTTATTCTGCATTCAGAAAAACGCAATAGTATGGATTTTACATTTATAAGACATTTAGAAATATTTCTATTTTTTTCTAAAGTTATAAAGGCTTAACTCTCATTTGTTGTTTTTCTATTATTTTCCCCTTTTTCTGTGTAGTTTGCTCCCTTCTTTTAACCCTAATAGTGACACCAGCATAGCAGACACCCAGGATGATGAAAGCAGCAATGACTTCAGTGTCAGACCCGCTAATTAGTAAATGATCAATTAAATAACCAGAACACTGGGAAAAGTAGAATGAAAATTAGGTTGAAAATACTATTAATAACTTAAAAAAAGCTGACATATTCCCCATATAACTGCTTATTACATTTTAATAAAAATCTTCCAAACTTAGTTTGTAATTTCTACATTGACTCCAAAACACAGAAACTGGGAAATAATGACTGACTTAATTAGGTTAAGAGTCCAACAAAAAATGGAAGGTGGTTGGAACAAAAAACCTGCAGCCACAGGGGGTCCCCAGGATGGAATTTGGGAATCACTGACATCAACAGTTACAGCATTTGGCACCATTGGCCACCCACCCCTGTCCAAAACCCCTCCAAATGGGGATCCAGGTCCAGATCACTTTTATTTCACATAAAACAGTGAATCATATAAAAACTCTGAACCCCATCCCCTTAATACACCCTTACACCCAAGAACCTCCCTACCCCACCTACACATTTACATGAAGCTGTCTGTATTGTTTGCTCCATCTTCTGACTGTGTATTGTTTCATTCCACACACCCTCAGCTGTGTCTCATTATGCCCATATATGGACATCTCCATATTATTGGCCGACGTCAGTCGCGGCCATCCAATGGTATGAGGTTTTCCGAGTGTGTGACCTCTTGAGTCAGAGCTGATGACCAATGTGAGGTGGTACTTGTCAAAGATGTCCTGTGCCTCCTCTTATTTGGAGGATATCTCATGATTAATGCATCATACAGTAATGTGCTTGGACTCGTTTTGATCAGGAGAATCTACTGTAAGGACTGGTGCATCACTTTTAGATATTTGTTGTTGTTTTGTGAAGTAATATGTGAGAGCGCACGAAAAATCAGAAGAGCGGTGTAATGCTGTTTCCGGTTTTCAGCCTGTAACTTCCGTTTGCTCAGTTGGTTGGAGGGTTAATTGCATTGGATGAATTCGATAGGTCAGGACTTTCTAATTGATGCGTAACACTTGCATATTCCTTATATAGAATAATAACTACAATTTTTTTTTTCAAATATTTTTATGACGGTGGGCGGCACGGTGGTGCAGTGGTAGCGCTGCTGCCTCGCAGTTAGGAGACCGGGTTCGCTTCCCGGGTCCTCCCTGCGTGGAGTTTGCATGTTCTCCCGTGTCTCGTGGGTTTCCTCCGGCGCTCCGGTTTCCTCCCACAATCCAAAGACATGCAGGTTAGGTGGATTGGCGATTCTAAATTGGCCCTAGTGTGTGCTTGGTGTGTGGGTGTGTTTGTGTGTGTCCTGCGGTGGGTTGGCACCCTGCCCAGGATTGGTTCCTGCCTTGTGCCCTGTGTTGGCTGGGATTGGCTCCAGCAGACCCCCGTGACCCTGTATTCGGATTCAGCGGGTTAGAAAATGGATGGATGGATGGATTTTTTATGACGATTTATGAAACACCACACGTATGATTTCATACCAGTCAACTGTAAGTATTGTAACAGTTTGATTACTGTCACTTGCAAACAACGTATTGTTTGTGTCAGTGTGTTGCATAGTTCACCTGTATGATATAAAGAAAGATTTTTAAATGATCGCTCGTCCCGGCACTGCGCCACTCAGGGTGTAAGAGGGTTGATTCCTGTCTTGGACCCAATGCCCCCCACCTTGACTTGTCAGGTTAATTTAAAGATGTAGACAGATGACAAAGTAAATGGATAATTGTCGTTTCCTTTCTTTAATCCAAAATGTATGCTTTTGTTAAATGATGATTAGTGGTGCATTTTTAACAGTAATTAAAGTATAGTATACTGGTCTTGTAAACAGAAGAGTCCTTTATGACAATCATCCATCCATCCATCCATTATCCAACCCACTATATCGTAACTACAGGGCCATGGAGGTCTGCTGGAGCCAATCCCAGCCAACACAGGGCACAAGGAAGGAAACAAACCCCAGGCAGGGTGCCAGCCCACCGCAGGGCACACACACCCACACACACACACCAAACACACACTAGGGACAATTTAGAATCGCCAATGCACCTAAACTGCATGTCTTTGGACTGTGGCACGGGGAGAACATGCAAACTACATGCAGAGAGGACCTTATAACAATCAACTGAACTAAAATAAATTGTAAAGTCACAGCAGTGCAGTGGTTGGCTCTTCTCTCTCACAGAGTCCCAGCTGCGAGTCCCAGGCCTGTGTTGAGTTTGCACATTCTCTCTTTGTCTGGGTGGATTTTCCTCTCATGTCCCAATAACATTTAGGTTAGGGTAACTGGTGATGCTGAACTGGCCCAGTGTGAGTATTCTCTAGGTGTGCAGTGTCCACAGATGAACTAGCGTTGGGCTGGTTTCTGCCTTACTGGGACAGACTAGTGACCCTAAACTAGAAGAAGTGTGTTATAAAATGAAAATTGAAAAACTGACACCAGCTTCAAGTGACTGAACTAGACAACTGCTGTATTAGAAATGTAATAGTTAGAATGAGTTATGGAGGGATGGACTGAACGACAGGCACCAGATGCAAATAACTCTGGACTGAATAAGAACTACGCTAGGAAATGGATGGCTGGATGGTCTGAATTATAGGCTGCAGGTCCTAGAAACTGTGAAATCGGCAACAATTCAAAAAATAGGAAGGATAGATGAACAAAATGAATAAATGAAATGCTACCAGGCCGTCAGTATTGACCTGCTCTCTCCATTTTTCTGATTTTTTTATTCATCATCTATCATTCCTCTTGTTTTCTTACTCTTTCGTGACTTCCTACTGTCCTATCAATTGTATGATGAGACACTACAACATGGTTAACGCATACAAATGGCAATAAGGCAGAAAGGAAAGCTTTAGATAAGCACATACTCACATGTTTGTGTACATCTTCACCGATATCAGTGCTGTTCTTCAGGTATGCAGCTACAGAACTGCTAAGAAGCTGATTAAACGCCTCCACGCTGGGAGCTAGACCTTGTGGAAGAGGGAAAAAAAAGATAAAACACGAATAAATGAGCTTGAAAAGTAATCTTACACTTCATAAAAAAGTTACCTGCTAACTCAGCTTGTGAAATCCAAACCAGGCCCTTGTGTTTGCTGCACTGAGTCACTTGATTGTACCTGAGCAAAATGACATTTATGTTTCTGACTCAATCATGGCTTCATAATCTGACATTGTTTGCAAGTGAAACATGAGAGATTACCACAGTTCACCCCCAGGAGACGCTTATGAAATGTCACATTGACAACAATATTCGAACACTTGAAATATGGCTCTGGTGCATCCCATTCTATTGTTCATCATTGGGATGTTTCTACGACTTGTCTGGAATCCACCCGAGGCCAATTCAGTTGATCAGACATGATTAGGAAAGGCTCACACCCGTCTATAGAAGGTCCCATAGTTGAGTAAAAACCAAACCATGTGGTCAAATGAATTCCCTGCAGAACATAGAGATGGGATTCTGTTGAGGCACAAAAATGTCAGCAGCATTGAAAGCTCCCAAGAGCACAGTTCATTCAGATGGTAGGGTCAGAATTTGGCGTCACAACACGAAAGCATGGATCCATCCTGCTTTGTATCAATGGTGGTGTAATAGTGTGGGGGATATTTCCTTGGCACATTTTGTGACCCTTAGTACCATTGAGCATTTTCCAGTTCACAGCCTACCTGGGTATTGTTGCTGACCATGTCCATCCCTTTATGACCGCAGTGTGCCCATCTTCTGATGGCTACTTCAAGAAGGATATCACAAACTGGATTATGTGAATTTCCCCTTGGGATTAATAAAGTATCTATCTATCTTAAATCTTTACACTGGCTCCCAGTTAAGTTCAGGGCAGATTTCAAAATCCTCCTTTTAACATATAAAGCATTAAATGGCCAAGGTCCAGCTTACTTGTCTGAACTTATCATGACTTACAAACCTGAGCGCACATTAAGATCTCAAGATGCCGGTCTGCTTAGGATTCCAAGGATTAATAAAATAACAGTGGGAGGTCGAGCTTTTAGTTACAGGGCCCCTAAACTGTGGAATGGTCTTCCTGCTTCCATAAGAGATGCCCCTTCAGTCTCAGCCTTTAAATCCCGGCTGAAGACTCACTACTTCAGTTTAGCACACCCTGACTAGAGCTGCTGATTAACTGTACATACTGCATCTCTGTTGTTAGTCATTAGCACTAAAACATAAGTAACATGATAATTATATTTGAATACTAACCCTCACCTATTCTGTTTCTTTTCTCAGTACCCAAATGTGGCAATTGGTGCCACGGCCCACCTGCCAAGTTGTTTGCCTGCCTATGGTAAAGTCATCCCTGATGGAGGATCACAGGAATCATGGGAAAGAGGGGTCCTTTCATCGAACAGCGTTTCAGCCGTGGCATGGCCAAATGGGGAGGCAGCTAGATGAATGAGGTCTCCAGGACTCTAAAAATATCCAAACCTAATTATTTCATATCATCTACTGTTAAACCGTACTTCTAAAATTTTTATTATTATGCTGTCTTAAGGAATTGTTCTGTTCTGTATATTGTATTGTATTGACCCCCTACTTTTGACACCCACTGCACGCCCAACCTACCTGGAAAGGGGTCTCTCTTTGAACTGCCTTTCCAGAGGTTTCTTCCATTTTCCCTACAAGGTTTTATTGGGAGTTTTTCCTTGTCTTCTCAGAGAGTCAAGGCTGGGGGGCTGTCAAAAGGCAGGGCCTGTTAAAGCCCATTGCGGCACTTCCTGTGTGATTTTGGGCTATACAAAAATAAACTGTATTGTATTGTATTGTATTGTATTGTATTGAATCTATCTATCTATCTATCTATCTATCTATCAAAGCTCAGATCATCTCAAAGTGGTTTCTTGAACATGACAATGAGTTCACTGTACTCAAATGGCCTCCATTGTCACTAGATCTCAATCCAACAGAGCAACCATTTTTGGACGTGGTGGAACAGCAGACTCATATCATGGATGTGCAGCTGACAAATCTGCAGCAACTGTGTGACACCATCATGTCAATATGGACCAAAATCCCTGAGGAATGTTTCCAGCACCTTATTGGATCTCTGCTATGAAGAATTACGGCAGTTCTGAAGGCAATAGGGGTGTCCAACCTGATACTAGCAAGGCCAGTGAGTGTATATGTTGTGTCCATGTAAACTGGGCTTAAGATTCATTTCTTTAATAAAGCCAGTTAAATTATTTACCTATAAAGTCTAATGATACCCACCATGCTGTATCTTTATTTAATTGCTTCAGTGAGATTTAACAGCACATGGGTGAAAACGTCTAATCTTTAAAATCTGAGGAAGCAGACGTTCTTTTAGTAGGTGGCAGTTTAGCACATAGCAAGCAATTCTTTCTGTTCTAAATGCAGCCTGTTGCCATTTATGTTGGCCATTTATCACTCTACAGAAACTATGCTGTCAAATAAAGGAAAAAAAGGTAATCAGATCTTTTTAAATAAAATCAGAATTAAAAAAGAGACATCATAGGGATTAGCACTTTGTCTGCGCACAGCAAAATAGGCTCTGGTGTAACCACTGGGCCTCATTATCTAAATGGGTCCACATAAACGCTTGTTAAATCCTCCAGTGTTTGGAGAGACTCCTAAAGCGTATGACCGAAAACTACATCATGAAGACGAAGGAACATCTATCCATCCATCATCCAACCCGCTATATCCTAACTACAGGGTCACGGGGGGTCTGCTGGAGCCAATCCCAGCCAACACAGGGCGCAAGGCAGGAAACAAACCCCGGGTAGGGTGCCAGCCCACCGCAGAGACGAAGGAACATTAAAAGGAAATTAGGGATATGATTATTAAAAAGCCTTAAATAAGTAAAGAGGTAAAAAACACTTCCTTGTGTTAAAAGTCCCCCAAAGCTCGCATGCTATCATATCATACAACAGTAGGTCAGCACTGAACACAAATGGCAGTAACACTTTCTCTTCATGCTCTTGAAATGGCTATACAACCCCTAATGTTCCTGTTTCTAGCCACTCCTGTTGCCTTGAAGATTAAATGAAAAACCAATATAGTTCACACACAGAACTGATGAGAGTCCCCAAAGCCACAACAGGGTGTGTAAGCAAAGCAATTATGTTTCGTACGCGATAAATGGCATGGCACACACATAAAACCAGTACAATGCTCAAACGTAATCGATCTATCCTGTAGTGCACACTTAAAACCAACAGAGTTCATGCGTGAGACCGACATACAGTATTACCCAAATGCAACCAGCATAAGACATGCATGAAACCAATAAAGTGTACACACAAAACCACTGCTAGATCAGCAGACCCGTAACATAAGAACGTGAGCCAGGGCTGGATTAACCATTAAGCAAAATAAGCCTGTGCTCAGGGTATCATAGGAAGGGGGCACCACAGAAATTTTCCATTAACGATTTTTCCATGGATCATATGGTGTAAAACTGCAAATGGTGCAGCTGAACCAGGTTTCACAAAAGAGGGCTCCCACATTAAATGAACAAAACTACATACAAATAAATACAATAATAAAAATAATAATCAAATAGTAACAATAGAGGTTAACAATATATATTAATATTCAGAAAACAATAAAATCAGAATCTGGTAACTGCCACCAAGGCTCACGTGATCATTCTTGGCTTGGTCATGTCAGCCATCCTGTTCAGTTGTCCACTGAGAGGGAGTGCAGCTCATATATATATTGGGGCATCAAAATCTTTTTAGTGCTTAGGGCCTCGAAAGGACTTCTTAATATGCCACTGACACAAACCCAAATAGTTAATACAGAAACCGATTCA
Organism: Polypterus senegalus; assembly: GCF_016835505.1. Classification (NCBI taxonomy): domain Eukaryota; kingdom Metazoa; phylum Chordata; class Cladistia; order Polypteriformes; family Polypteridae; genus Polypterus; species Polypterus senegalus. Next base: position 123,345,264 of record NC_053168.1, read on the forward strand.
ATTCACTCACAAACCAATAACAAACGCACTGGAACCAGTGATATAGAAGTGCAAATCAGTAGAATTAATATGCAAACCAGTAGTATACATATAAAAACCAATATATAGCAGTTCATACACAAACCCATAAAATATGAACACAAACCAATACAGTTCATATGAAAGAAACCAGAACTGCCTGCACTGTGAAGTATGCAAGCAAACCGATAGTAAAAACTCATAAACCAACAGTGTTCTCGTGAAAGCCAACAGATTACGCACAAAAATACAAGACTGATTGGCCCCTCAAACTGAACTCTTGAGTCAATGTTATGCTGTATTTCATTTTATTTAAAAAAAAAAAAAGATTGCACAAATCTTAAACCCTATTGTTGCTTTGTCATTACAGGATACTGAGTGTTTGCTTGATTTGGGGAAAACTGAACTGAAATGATTTTAGCTCAAGACTGCAACATAACAAAATGTGGAAGAAGTGAGGGGTCTGATTGCTAAACAGTGTAATTCACATCTGTCTATTTGATGTAAAGTTCCTGTCTATCTATTATATTGTGCCTTTCTATCTATCTATTATATAGTGCCTTTCACTTCTATCTATCTATCTATCTATCTATTATATAGTGCCTTTCATATCTATCTATCTATCTTATAGTGCCTTTCACATCTATCTATCTATCTATTATATAGTGCCTTTCACATCTATCTATCTATCTATTATATAGTGCCTTTCACATCTATCTATCTATCTATCTATCTATTATATAGTGCCTTTCATATCTATCTATCTATCTATCTATCTATTATATCATGCCTTTCCTATCTATCTAGTGCCTTTCACATCTATTTATCTATACCCTATATAGTGCTTTTCAAATCTGTCTGCAATATAGCAGTGCCTTTCAGATTTACTTATCTATTTGTATTGTATAGTGCCTTTCTTATCTATCAATCTAATTTTCAGGTCAGCAGTTCTTCTTACAGACTCTCAGTGTTGCAGTAATCCAGCTATACCTCACACTTTGTCACAGTGCTCAGCCTGCTTTGCTACATGGCTATCTCTGGTCAGACAGTTACATCACTACCTCCATTGACAGCATTCTCCAGATCACCGCCAGCTCCTGAGGGGCCATGAAGTCTAGAAGACAGCGATTCAAGTCGTGTGACGGCATCTTCAAGGCGCTCCACCAACCTCTGGATCTCAGCCATCGTGTTTCGTCTGTGAAAGAAAAGCAGAAGACAGATATCTGCTGAGAAGATGCATCTTGTGTTGACCCTTTGAAATGTTAGTTTCTGGTCAGTGAGAGGTCTCTGTGGTCCAGCAGACAAACTTTTAGTCTGAACATCCTGATGAACAGAAAAGGCTGTTTTTGCTTTGTCATTCCAGGGTATTGAGTGTTGCCTGATGAGGAAAAAAATAAACTGAAATGATTTTAGCATAAGGCTTCAACATCGGGAAATATGAATAAAGTGAACGAATCCACAAAATAGAATCATAATCCATATAGAATCCACTTCTTCACTAGAAAAAAAAATTAAAACCCTTCTTTTATTTATTTTTTCCAAACAACTTCTCAGTGATCTGTTTTAAAATTATAGCACTCAAAATCTTATGAAATGTATGCATTGTATATAAATATAAACCAATCAATCTTTCAGTACTTCTGTCAAAATGAAGAGATATGTGCAGCTGATTCTGTGGTTAATTTAAAATGTCAGCCTGTTACTGCAGCTACTGCTTGCTCAACAATCTGCTGGCTCGCGCTTGCTCATTTATCCTTTAAAATGGTGTTATGCTGTGATGTGTGTTTTAAATAAAAGGCTGTTCTTGAATTTCTTGTGGTGGTAAAACAATCATTAATGAAAATTCACAGGTGGTTAAGCTGTGCACTGAAGATCCCATAAGGTAACTGAAAGAATGGCGGCTCCAAGTGCAGGATTCATAGTGACACAAGAAAGCAATTCATGCAAGACGGTCCATTGAGATTATAGAAAAAAAAACAAGGAGTGCAACAAAAATAGCTAGATACCCCATCTATAATAAATTACTGTTTGTAAAAAACTTTGTGCTGCAAGTCTTTCTGGCAACTTTCTTTTTTGGCTGTTGTGAAGCTTCCCAGCAACTACTGCACATATCAGAAAACAGATGAATACAGATGAAAACAAAAATATAAAGAAAGAATGTTCCAGCAGGATGATGGGATACTGAAGACCACCAGACAGATGTGTAGTTTGCCAAGCTCTAAGTTAAAGAGACAATTTCAGCATTTCCATGTGGGACCCCTACTGAGCTCAGCCATCCGTATCCAGTTAATTCATCATTTGATGAGCCATTAATTACAGCAATTGCCCCCCACCCATACAACATTGCCATGTTATTTAAAATTAAAAATAACAATAATTAAACAATTAACACTAACATAAAAGATTTTCAGCTTACATGGGATCCCTTTGGGGTGATGCAAGTTGTCCCGCATGACTGGGCCTTCAAATGTTTCAAGTGTCGGGGTGTCTCCAAATGAGCTGCAGCCTTTGTAAGCTGCTCTAACAATTATACTCGACGTCGACTAATCATAACTACATTATGACAAATTAGAACTTTAGCTATGTCAAATGTAAAATATACTTTTGATTGATAAGAACATGGAACTTGAGATATCTGCAGTATATTTAGGATTACTCAAAATGAGAAGTTGAAGCTTCTACAATATACGTAAAATTATTACAAGATTTTCCTCTTTTACTTCTACAAAGCTTTTAATCAGAAATATATAAAAATAATACAAAAAATATATCACCAGTTCAGAAAGAAGTATGCAGTTTTAAATGCTGCTTATTGAACATTCGCTCTCTTGGCAGTAAAGCTGTTTTGGTAAATGATATTATATGAAGTACAAAATCTGATCTGTGTCTTCTCGCTGAAACCTGGCTTAGTAAATGCGACACTGTCCCCCTAGCTGAGGCGTCACCAGATGGATACTCGCTCCTTCATAAGTCTAGAGATTCTGGTCGAGGAGGAGGCCTTGGAATAATTCATTGTAACAAAATGCAAATCACGTCTAAAAATTTAGGCAACTTTACATCCTTTGAGGCATTCATTTTAAATATTAAAACAGATTCCAACACAATTATAGTGCTAGTCTACAAACCACCAGGGCCATATTAATTGTTCATGACTGAATTTAGCAAACTTTTATCTGATTTGGCTATAAATTATGATCAGGTAGTACTGACGGGGGATTTTAATGTACACACTGATGTGGAAACTGACACTTTTAGCAAATGTTTTACTTATTTGTTAAATTCAGTAGGATTTTGTCAGAAAGTCAAAGGTCCAACTCATAATCATAACCACACATTAGATTTAATTATAACTAAGTTGAAATTCAAAATTTAAATATTACTCAATTAAATGAAGTTATTTCCCATCACTACTTAATTACATTTGATTTAGTCCTGCCCTTGCCAACGCACTCACAGATTAAAACAAAAGACATTGCGACATCTAGATTGTAATTCTGTTTCATAATGTATAGATACTTTGAGTAAGTCAAGTATAATTGTGGAAAACCATTTAGATCAGTTAACATCAAATGTAAAAGTGGAATACAATTTAGATCAGCTAACATCACATTATAATGTGACTTTGAGAGAAACAAAAATGATCAAAGTACATAGAAACTCTCCCTGGTTTAATAAAAACACTCGTGCTCTTAAATTAGAGTGTCAAAAACTGTAGCACAGAAGGAGAACAACAAAGCTACAGGACATGTCTTTCAAATTGCATGGACAGAGAGTGTTAAAAAATATAAAAAAGCTCTCTTTAAAGCTCGCTCAGAATACTATTCTACAATAATAGATGGCAATAATAAAATTTCCTCAGGTACTGTTTAGAACAGTTGCTAAATTAACAAATTGGAATTCAGATCAACAGTGCAAAATACCATCAGATATTAGCAGTACAGACTTTATGAACTTCTTCAATGAGAAAATTAAAAATATAAGATCCCAGATCTGAGCATCACAATACAAATCACATACTAGCTTAGCAGACCCTGCCTCACATTGCATTCAGCACTTTAGTAATTTGAATCCTGTAACTGAGCAGGAAGTCTTAACTTTAATTTCTAAAATGAAGCCCACTACTTGTTCCCCAGATCCAGTGCCAACAACACTAGTAAAAAGTTCAATGGATGTTCTTGCAGCGCCTGTTCTTAGCATTATCAATAGTTCATTATTGCATGGCACAGTACCTGATGCACTAAAAGTGTCAGGCATTAAACCATTACTTAAAAAGTCAGACCTAGACCCACACATACTAAATAACTATAGGTCTATTTCAAATTTACCCTCTCTCTCTAAAATACTTGAAAAAGTAGTCGCCAATCAGCTTCAGTCACACCTTACGCATTACAATTTATTTGAGAAATTCCAGTTTGGTTTCCGCACTGGTCATAGTACAGAAAAAGCACTAACACGGGTTGTAAACAACATTCTGATATCCTTTCATGAAGGAAACTCTACTGTAATTATGTTGTTAGACTTAAGTGCAGCATTTGACACCACTGACCATTCTATATTACTGCACAGGCTAGAAAATGATGTTGGGCTTACAGACACTGTGCTCGCTTGGTTTAGTTCGATTCCATTATGTTCAGAAATGTGCTGACAGGACTACATTATTATACACAGAAGTGAGAAATGGTGTCCCACAGGGCTCAGCACTGGGACCTTTACTGTTTTCACTTTACATGCTTCCACTGGGATCTCTCATTAGGAAACATCATGTTAATTTTCACTCGTATGCAGATGACACCTAGTTATACTTTTCTTTTAGATCAAATGAAGTTTCTCTGATGTTGTCTTTAATTAGTTGTGTTAATGAATTAAAGGAGTGGATAGATGAGAACTACTTGTCTTTAGACACCGATAAAACAGAGATGTTAATTGTTAGAGGGAATGACACTGATTACAACAATATTCTGTCATCGTTTAAATCACCATTTATTTTACTGAATCAGCCCGCAATCTAGGAGTTATCTTTGACTCTAGCGTGTCATTTAAAGCGCACATTACAAAGTTGTCCAAATCATGTTTCTTCCATCTTAAAAATGTTGGGAAATTAAGGTGCTTTCTAAATAAACAGGATTCTGAGAAATTAATTCATGCATTTATTTCTAGTAGGATTGACTACTGCAATGCGGTGTTCACAGGCTGTTCAAACTGTTCTTTATACAGCCTCCAGTTAATCCAAAATGCTGCTGCAAGAATTATTACAAGATCAAGAACAACATACTGTGCTTATCAAACACTTGAAATACGGCTGTTGTTACCAAAAATGTTCATATATTTTGTTCAAAGCATTATTGCTCTTAAGTAGTTTACAACCTCTACCTCTTAACATGCATCTCTGAGTTAATGTTTGTAGCTACAGTATATACAGTACGCACATACTCATAACATTTATAACACTCACATTTAGATAGATAGATAGATAGATAGATAGATAGATAGATAGATAGATAGATAGATAGATAGATAGATAGACTTTAATCTTAGTATAGTTGGCAGGTAGATATAGTAGATAGATATTTTTAGGTCTCAATCTAACCCACTTAACTCAGAAGAGGGTCATGGGGGAACTGGAGCCAATCACAGCTAGCATACGGTACAAGCAGGAGCTCCCCCTGGGCAGAACACCAGTCCACCACAGGGTGAACACACACACACACTAGGGTCAACTTTGCATCGCCAATTCCCCTAACCTTTGATGACTGTGGCATGAAACTGGAGCACCCAGAGGAAACCCACCCAAACATTGGAGAGAACATGAAAACTACATGTAGGTAGAACGTACAAAGAGATTGGATGGGCCAAATTTTTCCCTCCAGCTATACAAAGAAAACCGGAGGTGTGGGAATATTAATACATAAAACATTTGTAGCATCAGATGTAGAATCTGATGGTGAAGGGTGCTATTGCATGGTGATGGGTACTTTATTGAAATCTAAAGTAATTTTGATAAATATTTTAAAGACATGCTAGCGTCAAAGGTAACACGCTGATTCACTAAAGCTAATGTTGATTCTGACTATGTGATCCAATATTGTTACAGTCTGCATCATTCCCCCTAATATATAATATACTTTTGTTAATTATTTTTCAAATTTATGTGTCATTTCTGTTATGTTTGCTTTTTATGTAATATTCGTGTACTCTTTCCTTAAATACTTGTTCATTTCTTGTACTTTGAAAGTGCAGCCCTGAGGAGGCGGGGCCACCTTGAAATCACTGCCACTGGCTCCTCCTTCTGGCTTTATATTAAAATCAGAGCGAAGGTTCCAGCAGTGGATCATCACACACTAGGGTCAACTTTGCATCGCCAATTCCCCTAACCTTTGATGACTGTGGCATGAAACTGGAGCACCCAGAGGAAACCCACCCAAATATTGGAGAGAACATGAAAACTACATGTACTTAGAACCTGGGATACAAACCTGGGTCAAGTTACTTTAAGGAAGCAATAATACCACTGTGCCACCATGTCGTACCCCTGGTAGCAGAATGACATTACCAAAATAAAGATAAAAAATAAAAACAATGGAAAAAAACAAACATTTTCACAAAATCGGAATAAAATAAAATACTAAGCTTCACAGCATAAAGAAGATATCATTAGCACCTCATTTAGGAGGTACTCTTTACAAATAACTAACATTTGGCTCCTCCATGACCCTGTAATGGAATAAGTGAGTGTAGAAGATGTTTTAATAGATGGAACAAAGGATAAAAATATGAGGTTAGCACCAACTCTTTTAATTTTTAGGTTATACAATATCTCAAAACTCTTTAGTTTAAAGACAGACTGAAACAACTTTATTCACAGCAGCCTAATACTGAAAATTAATCGTAAACCTGAAATCTCCTACTGCTGACAAACAAAATAGGCACAAAGTGTAAATATAGTTTAATCTGAAAACAGAGGTAAAGTCAACAATGAAACTATTTCATATATAATCCTTATATTCATTTCTAATTAATATTGGACTACAAATGTACGGCTTCTGCTTTGCATGTACTTTTCTAAAAATGCACTGCTCTCTCGCTGGCAGCTAGCAACCACACACCTGTTAAATACAAATGACTTGTTCATTACATTTAAATGTGACAAGACTCAAAACGCATTAGAGTTTCGGCAATCAAGACATTTTCTTCATAGTTCAATTAGTCTTGACTGTACAAAATATTAAAAAATGAAACAGAAATGAAATTCAGAAGATGGTAAGTCATAAAGTGAGTCTGTAGCTTTCTTGTGATGCACACTGAAGATGAAAAGAGGAGTTGTGGGCTCAAAGACAGCTGATCAACTGCCAAACTAATATGGGGGTGGAGTGGAATTAAAACATGCATTATTAATGAGACATTTGGACTATTCTGTACTTGATTACATACAAAATAATTTAATATTTCCATCTTATGTCACAGTTTGAAACAAATCTGTAGATTATAAAATTTATCACTATGGTTAGTGGATAATGGTGGGTGAAAACGCACTTCTGCAGCAGGGCTGTCAGCACACTTTATAAAGGGTACTTTTTCAGTGACAACCTGGAATTGATTTATTTTTGGGATTTTTGAACTTCAATATACAAGGAAACATTAATGCTTGAAGCTAGCTGTCAGTCCCTTAAATGTGTCAGAATTATGTCAGAATATTTAATATATTCAAGTGCATATTATAATATGTCTATACAAAAGTGAATGAGTAGCCCATGAAGCTTCATACTGCCTCTGGTCATGTTACAGAAATTTTATTCCTGGTTTATATATCCATCCATCCATCATCCATACCCTAACTACAGGGGCATGGGGGTCTGCTGGAGCCAATCCCAGCCAACACAAGGCAAAGCAGGAAACAACCCCCCGGGCAGTGCGCCAGCCCACCGCAGGGCACACACACCCACACACCAAGCACACACTAGGGACAATTTAGGATCACCAATGCACCTAACCTGCATGTCTTTGGACTGTGGGAGGAAACCCACGCAGACATGGGGAGAACATGCAAACTCCACGCAGGGAGGACCCGGGAAGCAAACCCGGGTCTCCTAACTGCAAGGCAGCAGCGATACCACTGCGCCAAAGTGCCGCCTGGTTATATATTATATATTGTTATTTTTGTTACCTGTTATTCTTCATATTAAAGTGAAGATTTTAAAATCAGCCATAAACTGAACTAGGAGCCAGTGTAAGGACTTGAGAACTGGGCCTATGTGTTCGTACTTTCTGGTTTTTGTAATGATTCTTACAGAGGCATTTTGAGTTAACTGAAAACTGCATAAACACGACTATAAACAGCCTGCAAATGACCTAATACAGTAGTGAATCCAACTAGAAATCAATTAATGAATCAATTTCTCAGTATCTTGAATAGTAAACAACATCTTTGAGATGGAAAAACATGTTTTAGTTTTGTTAGGAGAATCACTTAGCAAGTAAGGACTAGTTTCGATTGCTAAGAGATTGGATGGGTCAAGTTTTTCCCTCCAGCTATACAAAGAAAACCGGAGGTGTGGGAATATTAATACATAAAACATTTGTAGCATCAGATGTAGAATCTGATGGTGAAGGGTGCTATTGCATGGTGATGGGTAATTTATTGAAATCTAAAGTCATTTTGATAAATATTTTAAAGACATGCTAGTGTCAAAGGTAAGACGCTGATTCACTAAAACTAATGTTGATTCTGACTATTTTAGAAAGTGACCCAATATTGTTGCAGTCTGCATCATTCCCCCTAATATATAATATACTTTTGTTAATTATTTTTCAAATTTATGTGTCATTTCTGTTGTGTTTGCTTTTTATGTAATATTAATGTACTCTTTCCTTAAATGCTTGTTCATTTCTTGTACTTTGAAAGTGCAGCCCTGAGGAGGCGGGGCCACCTTGAAATCACTGCCACTGGCTCCTCCTTCTGGCTTTATATTAAAATCAGAGTGAAGGATCATTAAACATTGTAGGAGTATTGTTTGTCTTTAATATACTTCTGGTTGCTGGATTCTTTTGCTTCATTTATTGGATTACTGCCTTTTGATTCTGTACTGAAATTTGTTTACTTTCGATTTTTTTTTTTTTTGGTAAGTTGTTTCGGCCCTTTTTCCTGCTATTTATGTATATCTATATATTTATATATATCCTATTTTAAATTCCTTCAATAAGACTTTTATTTGTAACGATTTTTACTGTGGGTTGTGTCAGCAAGCTAGATGTTTACGTTTATCCTCTCCCTTGTAAGGCTATTCTTGTCTATTTTGGGACTGTTAATAAATATCTTGAACTCTTTAAACCACTTCTCCATTTTTGGGCCTATAAAAGCTGAAACCTGCAGGTAGTAGCTGGGTGCTGGCAGCCTGGTGTAATGCCATTTCTGGGCAAACCCATGAAGGTCTAGGCCTGCTAGTGGCGCTTTATGGAAGACTCGCACCCCTTTTGTTATGGCTAATAAATACAAACCCAGGCTGTAACACAATAACCTTATTATAATACTTCCTGCCTTTGTTCTCTTTAGGCAACCAGCTTGAACCTGATACCACTGTAATTCTCGCAAGTTAATTTCCCAACTAAGACTTTGTCCTGTGAGAGAAAAGGCCAGGAAATTCTCAACCATTCAACCTTTCCTCCCCACACCGCAAAGTATCCCAAACAAATTACTACTTGTTCTGTGATGGGACAGGACGAGGGAATTCTCAACTCTGCAACTCTCCCCTCACATACCACAAAGGTCATAAAAAAGGAGCCTACCTTGATTAAACCAAGAGAGACCCCACCCAGGAACAAATGTCAACTGTGCAGCTTGAGATTATTTGTGGAGAGTCATAGTGGCATCCATGTCATGGCTCCAGACTCTTGTCTAAAAATACAGACTCAATGTTTCAGAATTGATCTGGTAATATTTATATTCCTTATTGCTCCTTATATTAAGCAAAAATCTCAAATAACCCACATAGCACTGTGGAAAAGAAGCAAAGCACACAGCAGGTGACACTTCCTTGTCTTCTGACTTGCAGAACTAGGTTGCTCGTTTCACATTGGCAAGTAAAAAACATGTAAGTGGTTCCATATATGAAGATGGCAGTTCATTCCTTGTTTAAGCCACCAAAAGAATTAGGTGCCATTACAGGGGGAGGCGTCTCATAAGCTTCTAACAAGTGTTTAACTGATGCAAATATAAAAGCAGATCAACTTGTATAAAAGTAGGGTATGATAAAATTCATAATAAACTACAAATATTCTGAGTCTAAGCTGCAGCCCTACCTACTTAAGCATTATCAAATCTGACAATGTAAATTTTCCCTTTACAGAGGCCACTCCAGTCCAGAATATTATGAATTTTGTTTTGCTTGCCATTAGTTTCAACTGTATTCACAAAATACTTTCAAAAAACAGCCTTTTGGATGAATAGATTCTTTATTCATGAACAAAATGGAGAAGTTTCTGTTTGCTTCAGTTTTTCTCTAATAAGATGCAGGATGCTCTACAAAGCTTCATTACTGCCCACTGTCACTCTTCCTTTTTTTAACACGAGTTGGCAGGCTGGCAGAGCACAGGATTTTTTTTGTGTGTGTTTTCCAAATGTGGGCTGTTTTAGAAATCTTTACTTTCAACTGGAGGAGGAACGTGTGTATTTTTTTTTTTTCTTTAAATACAAGCAGCTCTGTGAAGCCCCATTAGCAAAAGAGAAACAAAGGATAGCAAATTTGATATTTTGTTTTTAAAAGAACAGGTAAGACATGAGGAGGTGCACAGGGTTATTACACAGGCTGGAAAATGACAATGAGCTCTCAGGCACTGCGTTTGCCCAGTTAAGCTCAAATATAACAAATTGATTTCAGAACACACAGAAATGTGCTGACAGCACACCATCATTACACTCAGAACTGAAATATGGTGTCCCGCAGGGCTCAGTACTCTGACTTTTACTGTTTTCACTGTACGTGCTTCCATTGGGAACTGTCATTAGAAAACGTAACATTAATTTTCACTGGTATGCAGACGACACTCAACTATACATTAATTCATACCAAAAGATGTTTATCCAATGGCATCCATAACAAATTGTGTCAGCGAATTAACAGAGTAAATAAATGAGAACTACTTATCTCTGAATGCAGAAAAAACAGAAATCTTATTTATTGGGGGAATGATGCAGACTGAAACAATGTTCTATCACTTTTAACTCATTTGAAATCAACATTACTTTCAGTGAATCAGTGTGCAGTTTAGGTGTTACCTCAGATGTTAGAATGTCTGTTAAATTTTTATCAAAATTACTTTAAATTTGAATAGATTACCCATCACCATGACATAGCACCTTTCAGATATTATGTCTGATGCTGCAAATGAGATTTTTTTACTTATTAATATGTTAATATTCATGTACTGTTTCTTTAAATGTCTGTTCATTTGTTGTAATTTGAAACTGGAACCCCAGGAGGCGGGGCCACCCTGACATCACTGCCGCATGTTCCTCCTTCTGGCTTTATATTAAAAAAGAGAGAGGGGTCCAACATTGGATCATTGAGAGTTGTAGGAGTATTGTTTGTCTTTAATATACTTCTGGTTACTGGATTCTTTTGCTTCATTTATTAGATTAGTGCCTTTGGATTCTATACTGGGATTTGTTTGCTTTGGATTGATTTTGCAGGCAAGTTCCTTTTAACCTTTTGTCCTGTTATTCTGTTTTTTTCGTATTTTGCCTTTCTTCGATAAGTACTATAATTTATAAAGATTTTTCCTTTGGGTTGTGTTAACAAGCCATAGATTTATGTTTACCCTCTCCCTTGAAAGGCATTCTTGTCTATTTTGGGACCCTTAAGAAATATTTTCAACTTTTTAAGCCACTTATTACCACGCTTCTTTTAACTTCACCTGCTTGTTGTCTGGTACAAATCTTGTAATCAATATTTAACCCACTTCATATTGTCCAAATGACTTGAAATTTTGCACACTTACTCAATTGTGATGACAATACATGAATCAATAACCAGTTTCACTAATCGATCAATTAATCCATGTAAATTAAAAAATGAAATTTTCATATGAAGAATAGCTAAATATTTCACCAATGGATGGCGCTAGTAGCGGATAGAAATATTAAAGGAAGTGTTAAAATATTGATTACAAAAAAGTTGAAAATAATATATATATATATAAATACTTTTAAAACCATGTTATATTAAGTTAAAAAGTGTACTGAAAAGTAAAAAATAAGTCTCTCATACATCACTCGTAAAATAAAAGCGTGTGCTTTTCATCAATCAATAAAATCTTAGCAAAAGCGGCCATGCTTTTATTTTACGAGTGATGTATGAGAGACTTATTTTTTACTTTTCAGTACACTTTTTAACTTAATATAAGTGTGGTTTTTAAAAAGTATTTTTTATATATATCCATTTTGGGCCTGTAAAGGCGAAACCTGCAGGTAGTAGCTGGGGGCTGGCAGCCTGGAGTAAAGCCATTTCTGGGCAAATCTGTGAGGGTCTAGGCCTGCTTGTGGAGCTTTGCGGAAGACTCAAACCCCTTTTGTCATGTCTGTGACACCCACATACAACAGAAAGATCCACTCAATAAATACAAACTCTGGCTGTAACGTAACAAACTTATTACAGTACGTCCTGCTTTACAACTCATCTTGCTGCCAAGCCTGGTTTGTTCTCTTTAAGCAAACATCTTATTATTATTAATAAACATAACATTAGTTTTCATTGGTAAACAGACAACACCCAACTATACCCTACTTTTATACCAAAAGACCTATCCAATGGTATCTTTAACTAATTGTGTCAGTGAGTTAAAGGAGTGAATATATGAAAACTACTTTCTCTGAACACAGAAAAAAAAGAAATGTTATATATTAGGGGGAATGATGCAGACTGCAAAAATATTGTATCACAGTCAGAATCAACATTAGTTTTAGTGAATCAGCTTGTTACCTTTGTCTTTAAAAAAATGCTTTAGATCTGAATAAATTACCCATCACCATGACATAGCGCTTTTCAGAATCAGATACTACATCCGATGCTACAAGTGTTTTATGTATTAAGATTCCCACACCTCAGGTTTTCTTTGTATAGCGGAGTGAAAAACTTGGCCCATCCAATCGCTTAGCAATCGAAACTAGTCCTTACTGGTTAAGTGATTCTTCTAACAAAACTAAAACATGTTTTTCCATCTTAAAAATGTTGGAAAACTAAGACATTTTCTATGCAAGATATTGAGAAATCAATTCATTAATTGATTTATAGTTTGATTCACTACTGTATTAGGTCATTTACAGGCTGTTTATAGTCGTTTTTATGCAGTTTTCTGGCCATTCTCCTCTGACTTCTGGTATCAACAAGGATTTTTAGACCAGAGAACTGTCACTTACTGGATATTTTCCCTTTTTTGGGCCATTCTCTATGAACACTAGAGATGGTTGTGCATGAAAATCCCAGTAGATCAGCAGTACCCAGAACCAACAACAATGCCACATTCAAAGTCAATTAAATCACCTTTCTTCTCCATTCTGATGCTCAGTTTCAGGTCATCTTGACAATGTCTTACATGCCGAAACCCACTGAATTGCTGCCATGTGATTGGCTGAGTAGATATTTGCATTAACAAGCAGTTGAACAGTGTGACGATGTGGGTTCTGGCTCCACGCTCCCATGGCTGTTTGGGAACCCTTGAACCCAACACCGTTGATAATGAAACCGAGTGAGCTAGTCAATGGAGGCAATAATTGAGCATCTGAGCAAGGGATGGTTGAAAGTGAAACAGTGCTTTTATTAAAAGAAACAATCAAAACAGTGTTCCAATAAATAGTGCAGTTCTTTCTTCAATAAATAATCCAATAAAAGGTGGAGGTTAAAACCAATAGAAAAACACAATCCTTAAAAACCAGAGGTTAAAATCTTCTTTAGGAAGCAGTCTTAAAAACAACAAACAAGCTCGGTGCTTCTTTTCTATTAGCGTCTCACCTGCTTATCCCGTTTGGGCTTAGCAGCAGGCAAGACGCTCTCTGCAGCTGCCCTTCTCTACACACACACACATGAGACTGGAGACCTCCCGATCCCTGGCTTCGGTCTGGCACTCATCCCAGTCCCCGAGACTTGATTACCCCAATGGCCAGGATGCACACATTGGGGACTCCACCACCAAGCCTCCCGACTACCGCTGCCTTTCCACGGCCTTCTGCGGCTCGTCGCTTTCTTCTGGGCACTCCCGCTACATGGTCGCTCAGCGGGAGCAACATCCACTCAAACACCCGGGTGACGGCCTTACAATCAGCTTCCTCACAGCTGCCCACGAGCGCTCAATCGCGCGCTCACCACACGCACGCACCGCCTGCTTCCTCGCTCCCTGTAACCTCCGTCTTCTTTTCCTTATCTCGTACTTTTTTCTTCCTCCCTCTCTCTCTCTCTCTCTCTCTCTCTCTCTCTCTCTCTCTCTCTTTTCTCATCTTTCCATTTTTCCCACCCTCACAACCGACTCGCGCTTCTTTTTAAATGACGAGGGCCACAGCAGCTGCAGCATTAGCCACGGGACAATCACGAATGTGGGCAGTTCCTCAGCTGAGCACTACGTGAGAAACGCCCACATGGCCGACTGCCCGCGGCTCGCTACAACAACGCCCCCCTCACGAAGCCGCCTCGGGTGCGGTGATTATTTATTTAAAATGAATGGCCTTTGCTCAACGAGCTGTGGACCCATAACACCACAAACAGGTGTACCTAATAAAGTGGCTGGTGGGGGTAGAAAGTTATTTAATACCCTTTAACATCGTACAAACTGCAGTGAATCTGATATTTTATGGTTACTAAGTAGGAGTCCAAAATGGTTTTCAACACATCATCATTTTCCCTGTCACTTCAAGCACACCTCTCTGTAAGCTATGTCACCACCATCCAGCTCCTTTCCAAACACAGAACCTCTGCCCATTCCACAGGCACTGTTAAGGCCTTCTCACAGAGTGGAGCTGGATGTTTCAGATGGGGCTGAATGTGAGTGACAGACAATCGTAGTCTAGTCATTCTCACAGGCTATGTGCCATGAACTTGTCATATGTGTTGCTCATGTGTCTTCTTTCTTGCATTATCCTTCATGAACATGGCTCCAAAAGATATTGTGAAAGAACTGAAAAGGTAAAATAAAGCTCACAAGATCACCTTTTTAAATGCGGCATTTGAAATGATAAAGCATTGGTGAACCAGCTAAAGCCGATGTTACGTCACACGACATTTAGTCAGAGGGGATGTCAAAACTGATAACTTTAATTTCTGATTTCATCACCTGAGTATGTCAATTTACATGACAAGAAATCTCAGTGCATGACAAACTATGTGATGTTAAATGTGATGTGATGCCACCTTACATGTCAAAGACAGGTAATAGAATAATGCCCTTCCTTGGTATCCTCATGTGCCTGAACCGCTATCGACTGGCATGCCCTCTTTGAAGTGTGTTCCTATAAAGTAGGGCTTCTCGGACTCTGTCATTTCAAAGTGCTTTGATCCCCTCCTGTCTGCTTTTATACTTTCTGTCTTTGAAGGCCACTCTCAACATGCCTCCTACACCTTTACTCGTCCTTGCACTTCATTTTTTGTTCACATGAACAATACCAAACTGACCAAACACTAAAAATCAAACTGACCAATTGGATTGCGTATAGGGACTAGACACAAAGACAGATCTTAGTGTTTTATTACATAGTAGATATTTTAGTAAAAATACATGCGTTTCAGATATTTTGAGCATACAACAGGATGATTTGAGTTGTGGTTTGTATGACACGAGTAACATGAGACTTTTTTCCATGGATGTCTTTTATGTTGTTTGTCCAGCATTAGTCACCATATTATATCAGATGTGAGGGACGGCCAGAGTCCTTACTCAGCTGGGACACCCCTTGAATGGAACGACAGGGGGAGACAGCTTCCATAGGTCTTTGTCTCCCCCAGGATGCTAGATGGCAGCAAGACCTGTGTCCGTTCCCTGCATGGGTGCCCACAAGGCGTGCCGGGTATTGCAGTCCCATGGGACAGCCTTGTTGGGTTCCAGGGGGAGCTACAGGTTTTGGAAGTCCTTACTCTGTTGCGCTCCAACCTCACCCAAAAGTGCTTCGGAGCTACAGCGTCATATTTCCAGAAGATAAAACAAACCACCTGCCTCGCATCAATATGACGGAGTTGGAAGGAGGAGGACAACACTTGCGAGGGGGAGTGGAGGAGGCAGTGAAAGAAAGAAAGAAAGAAAGAAAGAAAGAAAGAAAGAAAGAAAGAAAGAAAGAAAGAAGAAAAGAGTTGCTGTGTTCTATATTGTGTTTATTGTACTTGTGCTTTTGGTGGGAAATGCTTGCTTTAAAGAGTTTCCTACAATAAAAGACTCCTTAGCCTTTGAACTTGTGTCTGAGCCTGCTTGTTAGGTGTTTGGGGAGCTAATGCGCCCCCTGGTTTCAACGCAGACATTTTATTATCTTTGTTCTGCATGAAAATATGAAATTAAAAACTTTTCTCTGCCACCACTTCAAATTACATGGGGTAAATAACATATAAGAAAATATTTGAATATAAGTATGTGTAGACTAAAGTTTGTATGAATTGTGGCAAGGCCTTGAAATGATCCATGAAGTTGACTAGCCACATGTACCTGTCAATTTCTGAGTAGGGTAAAAGATCTAAGTCCAAAATATAAAAATAATATCTACAATGCCTTCCAGGAGGTTGGCACTCTGATTCCTGGGTTTTTACAAAATTGCTTGATGGATGGTCCTATCACATATCGTACTAGTTTGTCTCTTAGTTTATACTTATTGTGTTTTGAGCTCATTCAACTTCCCCTTTACTAGTCAATGGCCATCAACAAAACGAATGCCTCGACTCTCTTCAGGTCAGGGGTCCGGCAACATTATCCCACGTGGTTAAACATTTTATGAATCTGAGGAACCTTTCTAAGCTCCCACTCTTTCCATTCCGATATCGTGGGGAGTCTGACTAGAGTATCCAGCTGCAGCACACCGGCCATTGTGTCACAATATTATGATATGTACTTAGAAAAAAAGGTATTTTAGAAACCAATTGTAATTACGACAAGTAAAATCTAGTAATGAAATCTCAGAAACTGACTTGTCAGCCAGCCTGGGGGAATACAGATGAAAATGAAAGGGTAATGTGGTCTGGACTAAGATGGACTGGGGCAGAGTCATGATAAAACAAAAACTGGTATGAAGTAGGGAGTCAGCTCATCCCATTGGTCCAGGAGGTACATCAAGGAAGCTGGACGGTGACAAAGACAAACTCTCTCTATCTGCCATTTTCTATTCATGGAGGAGCAAGCCATTGCTAACTCCATTCAAAGGTCATGAGGTATCAAAGATCAAGCCAGACCAGAGATACAGCCACCTGGTAGTAAGCATTTAGATGCAAGATGTTACTTTCACCTAGGTTGTTAACGGTATTGTTGTCACACTCATTGTACTTTCAGCAAATTATCTTCAATACATAACGTTTTCTCTCCTGGCTGTTCTGGTACTCACTCTTGTCGAATGAAGTCATAATATAAAAGGTGGTGTAACATATGAAGGCTACAGCCGGGATTTGAGGACATTCTGTTAAGGTCTACATAATGAAGAGTATTGTAATGACTCAGGGGTCTGAGAGAAGGAGGAATCGAATTAGTCTCTAATGCTGATTGATGGTGAGTGGCTCATAAATGGACATCTTCAACACCATATCTGCCCACTTCTCTGTCTTCAGTGGTGCCACACCAGCTGCTTGTCCCTTTGTCCCTTCATGCACATCACCCAGCTCTGCCTCACCTGTTGTTTAAGGTAAGCCCGTATGCCACACTATTCCCCCAGATCTCTGCAAGACGATCCAAGCTGAGGCTCGTCAGCGCTGACACATCTGAGCTGATGGGTTTCAAAAAGTGCTGTGTCTGCACCCCAGTCCTGCTCAGGGTCAGTTTCTCCAGGTATTCCCGACTCCTTCGACAATCCACCTGAGAACCGTGTCTCTCTGAGATCCGGACCCTGAACTTGCTATACTATAAAAGGGAAAAGGGTGACTGAGGATCCCCTCCACTCTTTTAAAAATATTGGTCCTTAAAGGACACTTTCTGGTTCTTTACTGAGGTTGTGTGCTTCTTCATAGACCCACTGACAAAGCACACTTTTATTCTGGGAAGGTTGCCTTGCATATGAAGTTGATTCTTTCTGATTCAAAAAAACCTCCTAATATGTAGAAAAAAAAGTGAAATCTTTAATGTATGATGGGCTACCTATCAGGACACTACTAGATTAGGAAAAGGTGAACTGAGTCGGTGTTACTGTATGCAGGAAGAGTCCTTTTAAAATCAGGAACCTTTGGCATTTCGTAAATCAGTTACCATCCATTCATGGTTATTTACTGTATGGAGCGAAAGACAGGAGACCAGCTATGTTATATGGGCTGGAGACGGTGGCACTGACCAGAAAGCAGGAGACAGAGCTGGAGGTGGCAGAGTTAAAGATGCTAAAATTTGCATTGGGTGTGACGAGGAGGGACAGGATTAGAAATGAGGACATTAGAGGGTCAGCTTAAGTTGGGAGACAAAGTCAGAGAGGTGAGATTGCGTTGCTTTGGACATGTGCAGAGGAGAGATACTGGGTATATTGGGAGAAGGCTGCTAAAGATAGAGGTGCTGGGCAAGAGGAGAAGAGGAAGGCCTAACGCAAGATTTATGGATGTGGTGAGAGAGGACATGCAGGTGATGGGGGTGACAGAGTAAGATGAAGAGGATGGGGAAAAAAATGATCCATTGTGACGACCCCTAATGGGAACAGGCGAAAGAAGGAGAATAGCCAGTTATGGGTCTACATAAATAAAGGATCTTTCCGGAGCCTTCATGTGGATGGGTCTTTTGGAAAACAAAAATGGTTCCTTATGGCATCGCTCTGAAGAACCAATCTGGCACCTTTACGTTTAAGAACGCAGGGCAAAACAACAATCATTTCACTACATTTGACTCCCTGATTTACAGGATAATAAAATAAAGTGTACAAGAAGCAACAGGCTTGAACTTGGAGCCACAGACCTGATATCGGTGACAACATTATCAATCCATTGTAACAAAGTCTGTCTTATGATTACCTGTTACATGACGACTCTCTCTCATAATCTGGATTTTAAACGATCATTTTTTAAATCCTCAAGATCCAATTTAAAAAATATTTTGTGTTGAACAGAGCAGTATGGGAATAATAATGAAATCATCGAAGGTGGCTCCCGTAATGACAGTTGAAACTGATTTGCAAGTCATTTTTTTAGGGCTTAAAAATATCCACACGGGCAGCTCGCTAATCATTGTGAAATACAAGCAATATCAGCTTTGTGCGCTTTGTAAATGATCACGTTTCAGACGCATATTTTTCTAATGCGATTACATGCACCATGATTTATGGATTAAATGTACAGTACCTTATAGGTCATATGTGGTAAATGGATTAAACGGTACAATCTGTTTCAATTATGTTAACTACATAAAGGAAATTAATTATATGGCAGTTAACGATTAGATTCCATGTAGCACACACTCTTACCAATGACAGATGACATCTTCCAGACAGAACATATCGTCACTGCAAAATGATGCGATTCAGAACACAAAGCCACATTCTCCTTCTTTGACAAGGCCTACATGACAAATTTCGGCTTCGGAAGATTCAGTTTGATTTCGCTAGAATGACACGTCAAAGCAGCCCTTATGCAGGGACAAGCACTGCGCACATGGGTTCAGGTTCATTTCCACACCATTTTATTGAAAGATCGAAGATGCCAGCTCCCGATCACTGCCTTTTAATTAATAGTTCCATTTCGGGATGCGCCACTCTGATTTGCAAATGGCTCTTAATTAAACCACGCATCCCTGTACCCATAATCAAGCCCGTCAGCATTACCATTCTAATGAAGCCTGTGCAAATGTGCGCATCTGGGGAAAAAAAAAGAAAAAAAGAAAGCCGAGCCGCGGCGCTCCTCCTGTCTTGGCTACCCAAAGAGCAAGATGTCCGCTAACAAACAGCGACGCGACACGAAACAAGCTCATCAAAAGAGCTCGGCATCCCCCATTTAAAACCCTTCGGTCGGGATCCGTCAATTACCTGGATCTGCAGCAAGAAAACAAAAAGCCGATCGCTTTCGCTCCTGGTATCCCGGAGCCCGGCGCTGCGTGCTGCTTGGAGCGCTGCTGTTGCTGCCGCTTACTGGAGCTGAGGTTCAGCTGCTTCCGGGATTTCCAAAAAAAGCAACAGCAGCTCGGCGAATGTGCGAGCGGAGACTGGATCAGCGGCTCCTAATAAGGCGAGACAGGCAAGCCGAGTGGCCGCTGAACTTCTGCGTCTTCTTCTTTATTATTTAAACTGTCGAGTCCGCCTTAGGTCACCAGCCGCTGTTCTTTCCTTTCATTCTCGTGTGCAAAATCGAACCGCTTCAGAGTCCTTAAATCTGGAGCAGAGGACACGCTGACAGTGAAGGGACTGAACACTCAAGCATGTATGCCATGTGAGAGGAAGATAAAAGTACGGCATCTGGTGTCTTATCAGCTGGGAGACCAAGCTTAGCTGTCAGAGACACCTTGGCTTGCTTTTAGCACATTCTTAAGAGTCTCCCCAGAAGAAGGGGTCCTGATATCCAGAAGGAGGTTTTCCCTTTGTATCTTTTGTAAGGAGTTAGGGAGCCTGGACTCCGACATGCTTGACGTGCTTGCTTCCCATGCATAGTCTGGAGAGATCAGGTCACATCACTTGCAGAGATGATTCCGTACTAAGGGGGTATATTGACTGGTGGGTGATGAGACAGAGCAGAGGAGTCAGGTGGAGAACTTTGAGAATTCTCAGCAACTTAACATCAGCACAACCGTGGAAATGATTATTGACTTTCGCCTCACCCAAAAGCCTCCATGCCCTGTCATTATTCAGGGAGTGGATGTGGAGGTGGTGCCCTGCTACAGGTCCTTGGGGGTCCACATCAATGATAGACGGGAGTGGACTGGTCTTGTAACACCGAGGGACTGTGTAAGGAAGGGCACATCAGACTCTTTATTTTTTTCCTAAGAAACTGCACTCCTTTAAATTGAGTAGTGACAACAACTCTGTGACAAGAAATAAATTGTTGTGATGGCAGGCCCACCGCCAGAAATATTTGGGCCCCAGACAACTGGGTACTTGTGGGCCCCTCTGCCTTCCCCCGGGTCCCCACATGCCAAAACCTTGAAATACGTGTACAAAATGATCAAAATGTAGTTTATCCGACAGCGACAATGCTGCATTTATGAACACCATACTTGATGAGTTAAGCCTTCTCGCACATCAAAGTTTGACTGCGAGAAGGAAAGCCAGTGCTAATGGAAGCTCGTAGCGGAATTGAAACAATACATTAATGAGATAGGCCTATGTATTATCTAACGTGGAACGGTACAATTATACCAATGCAATGAATAGGAGTAACATCTGAACATTTTAATATATACTAACGGTTAGGGTTATCTACATGGTGTACAATCAGTATGGTAACTTGCTGTATCAAACTTCAAAGTTTTCAAAAAATCTGTGTGGTCCAGAATCATTAGTGATACACACAAAACCAACGCACACTCGTCACTGCTTTAAAAGCAACAATAAACACCCAAGCGAATGAATTATCAAACTACGGAGACGGACTTCTGCTACACCATACACGTCAACATCCACGATAGTGCACAACAATATCGCTGTTGTCTGAGACAGAACAGCGCCTGTGTGTGTGAAACGGAAGTATTCAGCTACAGCGGCGAAGTCAATCCATTATCCACGTACCCTGTACAACAAACATACTACTCAACGTCAAGCTCAAGGACTTCGGCGTCGGCTCTCCTTTGTCTTTGACAAGCGTGCTTCACGTGACACGAGCACGATATCTACTTGCGTGGAGCGTGCGGCTATTAAAACACTTACTTGTATTGTTGTAAGCTAAATGATTTAACTTTTCTATTACATGTAACTTGAATAAAGTGCCGAATATATATCTACGCGCACAACATCAGCATAAAAAAAATCAAGCGTGAAGGGGCCCCCTTCTGTTAGGGCCCTGGACCAGAGTCCCGTTTGTCCCCCCCTGGCAGCGGGCCTGGTGATGGCCAGTGTGATTTTCTATGCTGTGGTGTGCTGGGCTATTAACATTACTAACATCACTTCAGCCCACCAAATTAAACAAGCTAATTAAGAAGGCAGGCTCAGTTACTGGACACACTCTCGACCTGGTGGAGGCAAGTAATGGAGGAGAGAATGAAGACAAAACTGAGTGCCATTATGAACAATGCTGCACAACAGCAGAGGTGAGTCAAGAAATGCCAGAGAGGCTCCTTTATAACCAATGGTAATATGTCTTTACCAAGAACGGTGCACAACACAAATACGCTTGACCTGAGCATTCATAGTTTTCCTACTGTTTCCCTGTACATTTAGCATTTGTTTGCTCAGAGGTTGATTCGCTTCCTGCTTTCTGAGCACCTCTTCTTTTCTCCACCCTAGTGGCCCACTTCTTCTCATTCTTTTGTTGGCATCTTTTCACGTTATAACTGATTAAGTCACTGTTTGTGTTGGAATTACTTAGTACTTTTTTTTTTTAATTTTTCACTGGCACTTAAGTCTTCAATCTGCCTTAAGAGTGATTTAAGATATGAAGAGGTAGGGGAAGTGACTGCGAAAGTGGTAGGGATAAGAACGGCGCCCGTATGCATGTGGTGCACGGCCACCCTGCTGGCCACTGCCTAGAGTTGATTCTACAATAAAATAAAACGAGGAGTAACCTTGGAGGTCAATCATTACACCTCAAAGCGAATAGTAGACGTCACGTAGTATATGTGTACCAAATTTCAGGTCAATCGGTCAAACGGTTTGTGCGCTACAGGTGATTTAAAATCCTGGACAGACAAATGGACAGCCATTGATATAAGAAGATAATGCCTGACTGCGACTGTGACTGTTCTCTTTAACTTTAGCCAAAGTTAGAAGTATTCTTTTTTAATAATAACTTTGGGGCTTTGCCCCCTGCTCGCGTTGCTCGCCAACCCCCGGGACTGCGCTACACACTATCGGGACGTATGGGTATACGGATGTACAATTTAAACAGATTGTTATTTTCATGGGAATTGTTACATATGCATAATAGAACTAACTATTTTACATTACAGCGAGTAATTAACCATAGTAAAAAATAGTAAAACGTAATAAATTGAAAGTAAATTATATTTCATGTTGCGTTAGAGTTATTCATTGCGTAATACGATTTTGTTCTGTTTGGCTTTGAAATTAACACGCAAATACTTTTTAAACTTACACTTTTACTGTAAAACTTCAGCAAAAACAATTTTTTGAATGACCTTTTCGTCAATATCGCATTGAATTTTGATTCTGTGTTTTTGGACTTACATCGTGACAACCCAAAGTATAACTGCCCATGAGTAAATTTCGTGTCTTTCTCTCTCTCTATTAAATAAAATGACTTTTTGTAATGATTGTTCCTGTGATTTGTTAATCGTCATAGCAAAAAAAGCTATTCTAACAGGAAACTGTAAACGTTTTAATACGAATGGCATATCAAGATCTCCTTTGGTGTCTAATGTGATCTACGGCAGATGAACTACATTACCTTTCTTGTCGCTTGTTAAAATTTTACATGTCACAATTTGACCAATTTTTGATTACAACTAATCTTGTCCTATTGCATAGCAATAAAAAATGGTGCAACTCAAACCACTTACACCTAAACGACAGCAAAACCAAGGAGCTGGTGGTGGATTTTAGGAGGCCCAGGCCAGTCATGGACCCCGTGATCATCAGAGGTGACTGTGCAGAGGGTGCAAACCTATAAATACCTTGGAGTGCAGCTGGATGACAAATTGGACTGGACTGCCAATACTGATGTTCTGTGCAAGAGAGGACAGAGCCGACTAAACTTCCTTAGAAGGCTGGCGTCCTTCAACATCTGCAATAAGATGCTGCAGATGTTCTATCAGACGGTTATGGCGAGCGCCCTCTTCTACGCGGTGGTGTGCTGGGGAGGCAGCATAAAGAAGAGGGATGCCTCACTCCTGGACAAACTGGTGAGGAAGACAGGCTCTATTGTAAGAATGAAGCTGGACAGTTTGACATCTGTGGTGGAGCGATGGGCGCTGAGCAGGCTCCTGTCAATCATGGAGAATCCACTGCATCCACTGAACAGGATCATCTCCAGGCAGAGGAGCAGCTTCAGCGACAGACTGAGGAGACCCCACACTATGCAACTCTTCAATTCCACCCGGGGGGGTAAACGTTAACATTAATGAAATTATTACGTTAACATTATACAAAGTTATTGTCTGTTATACCTGCCTCGCACTCTCCACCTTGCTTTTTTTAACTTATACTGCTTTTTTTTATTGCTCTTTAATTAATATTGTTTTTATCAGTATGCTACAGCTGGAGTATGTGAATTTCACCTTAGTGATTAATAGAGTATCTATCTATCTATCTATCTATCTATCTATCTATCTATCTATCTATCTATCTATCTATCTATCTATCTATCTATCTATCTATTATATAGTGCCTTCCCTATCTATCTATCTATCTATCTATCTATCTATCTATCTATCTATCTATCTATCTATCTATCTATCTATCTATCTATTCTTCTGGGTGCTTCAGTTTCATGCCACAGTCATAAAAGGTTAGGGGAATTGGCGATGCAAAGTTGACCCTAGTGTGTGTGTGTGTTCACCCTGTGGTGGACTGGTGCTCTGCCCAGGGGGAGTTCCTGCTTGTACCGTATGCTAGCTGTGATAGGCTCCAGTTCCCACATGACCCTCTTCTGAGTTAACTGGGTTAGATTGAGACCTAAGAATATCTATCTACTATATCTACCTGCCAACTATACTAAGATTAAAGTCTATCTATCTATTATATAGTGCCTTCCCTATCTATCTATCTATCTATCTATCTATCTATCTATCTATCTATCTATCTATCTATCTATCTATCTATCTATCTATCTATTATATAGTGCCTTCCCTATCTATCTATCTATCTATCTATCTATCTATCTATCTATCTATCTATCTATCTATCTATCTATCTATCTATCTATCTATCTATCTATCTATCTATCTATCTATCAGACATAAATTATACAGTACAATAACATTACAATACACCCTTCTTTCAACAGTAATTCGTGTGGTGGAAGGCTGGATGGTGTTAACGGTTGTAGATATTCTTCAGGATATTGTAAGTTGATGTTTTCATCTTTCGCACCATCACTACCATCTGTTTCAGCAGAGTCTATTGATACGCAATTTACCAATTTGCCATGTAACCGTTTGACAATTTTCGCGTTAATTTGGTTTGTCTTCATCTTTTATCAGGGCTAGGATTGCCTGTGTACACATTTCTTCTGTTGATAACCCTTCATGATGAAATTCTTCAATAAGATTTAGACATAATAGGTCTTCTTTTATTGGGAACTTAAAGTGAGGAAAACGTAAAAAAATTTCTAAGAGCCGAGAGCGCAGGGACAGTGTCTGACAAAAGCATTCACATGAATGAGAGATGAGAGGACCGTGGGTGTGGGCCGTTAACCCAATGGTTGAGAGGAGGGCAGGACTTGAAAAAATCTCTTGGCAAAAGTCTTATCTCAAGATTTTCTTTATAATATATATTTATTAATATATATATTTATTTATTATATAGGTGTCATAGAGGAAGGACAGGCATCCTGGCCAGGATGGAGGATGAATTCTTGCCACCCAGGAGGCCATAATGGGTGGAATGGGCAAACAAACATGCATACCAGCAGCAGCTCCTTCTCCCACACAACAGGTGCCACTGTTCCTCAGAGATAAACCTGATTATTTACAAGGTGGCATGGGAATTGCAGTCCAGAAATGCAGCCCTGTCAGGATCTTTGGGTACCACAAGAGGGCGCTCCCAGGGGGAGGACTGTTCTTGTTCCCACACAACCCGGAAGTGCACTGGGTGACTGGGAAGCAGTTCTCAGGTGTAATTCAAAAGGAAGCCTGCAGCATTAATTTAGGGAGTCACGGTCAGGAGGCAGTGGGCAACACTCTACTGAAGGTGGAAGGAGAGGATTTGTACTTGTGTATTGTGGCTGGTGCTTATATAAAAATGTATTGGAGACAAATAAAAATCTTGCGTTGGGTGATATTGTGTCTGTGGTTTGAAGCTCAGTGGGAGCCCCCTTATATATTTTGTGAATGTGTTTTTTTTTATGAAAGGTGCTGTATATAAAAAAGACCAGTTGATTTATGTTAAGCACTGCTTAAGTGCAAAAAAAAAAAGATTGTCCTGTGAAATGATTTGTGAATTTTAGGAATGTATTGAAATATTCTATTTATAAAAAAATGCTTTGTAAAGAAAGCATTTTTTTTCAGTTTCCCCACTATAAGATGCACATAAAACAGAGATAACCTGTTTTGTGAAAATTATTATTTGTAGGGCAATGTATTTAAACGCTGCTGATTGATGTTTGAATCATCTTTCTGATAATATTTGATAAAAAAGCACCAAATAAAAGAAGTTTTGACTGCTATGTAAAGTACTTGATTTCTAAGCAGCGTACTCTGACCACTTTCCTATGATCTGCTCTTCAGCACTGCTTATTATCTTCTTCTTCTTTTTCTTCTTTCGGCTCCTCCTTTTAGCAGATCATCTTCTTCCATATCTTTCTGTTGGTTACTCCTGTTAGGGGTCACCACTGCGGAT
This sequence comes from Polypterus senegalus, assembly GCF_016835505.1. NCBI lineage: Eukaryota > Metazoa > Chordata > Cladistia > Polypteriformes > Polypteridae > Polypterus > Polypterus senegalus. The sequence continues at coordinate 123,372,073 of NC_053168.1, forward strand.
CATCTTCTTCCACATCTTTCTGTCCGCTTCATCTTGTTCTGTGACACCCATCACCTGAATGTCTTCTCTCACCACATCCATAAACCTCCTCTTAGGCCTTCCTCTTCTCTTCTTCCCTGGCAGCTCTATCCTTAGCATCCTTCCCCCAATATACCCAGCATCTCTCCTCTGCACATGTCCAAACCAACGCAATCTCTCCTTTCTGACTTTGTCTCCCTATCGTCCAACTTGAGCTGACCCTCTAATGTCCTCATTTCTAATCCTGTCCATCCTCATCACACCCAATGCAAATCTTAGCATCTTTAACTCTGCCACCTCCAGCTTTGACTCTGCTCATTATACAATACAATACAATACAATTTATTTTTGTATAGCACAATGGGCTTTAACAGGCCCTGCCTCTTGACAGCCACCCAGCCTTGACTCTCTAAGAAGACAAGGAACAACTCCCAAAAAAACCCCAGTAGGGAAAAAATGGAAGAAACCTCGGGAAAGGCAGTTTTAAAGAGAGACCCCTTTCCGGGTAGGTTGGGCGTGCAATGGGTGTCAAAAAGAAGGGGGTCAATACAATACAATACACAGAACAGAACAAATCCTCAATACAGTATAAAAATAAAAATTTTAGATGTGCGTAGCAGAATTTAACAATGGATGACATCACATAATATGATTTGGATTGGTTTAGAGTCCTGGAGACCTCATCCATCAAGCTGCCTCCCCCATTTGGTCTTTCCACAGCTGAAGCAGTGCTGGGCCAGACAATCCGATGAAAGGACCTCTCTTTCCCATGATTCCTGCGATCCTCCATCAGGGATGACTTTGCCATAAGCATGCACAACAACTTGGCAGGTGAGCCGTGGCACCAAGTGCCCCATTTGAGTACCGAGAAGAGAAACAGAATAGGTGAGGGTTAGTAACAAATTCTAACTATCATGTTACTTATGTTTTAGTGCTAATGACTGACAACAGAGATGCAGTTTGTACAGTTAATCAGCAGCTCTAGTCAGGGTATGCTAAACTACAGTAGTGAGTTTTCAGCCAGGATTTAAAAGCTGAGACTGAAGGGGCATCTCTTGTAAAAGGCATTAAATCAAAATAGATGGGCTTCCCTATGAAGTGATTTAAGGGAGTGATTATACTGTAGTTATCCCCTTACCCCCTTAAATAGAGTAAATGGGTTAAAAAATGGATGGATGGGTGGATATGTGGTTTATGAGGAGGGTTATCACTGCCCCCTTACAGCCCTCAGGACCCTGGTTCAGTTTCAAATGTTGTGAGATTTGTACTCCTCTATTTCATCCCTACAGAGTACACTAAACATCCACGTATCTTTTTCACTTCTGGGACTCAGCAACATGAGAGTCAGGGGTTGTGTACACACGCACAAACTATTTTATTGCACTCTTTCGTATGAGACATGTAAAGTTCAGTAGCAGCAGTGATGGCATTGTGTAATTTCATCTTGCCAGATCCTGGCAGCTCAAATGAAGGGAAAGATAAATGAGACGTCTCTGATGGAGATCACCTTCCGGGGTCTCCTCTAGATACAACATTGTGTGCACTGAAATGCAATGTACGTTGTTTCCCTTGATGATTCAGAGGGCGTTGTTGGCTTTTCTGAAATGTGATGCTAGTATCTAGTCTCTACCCTCTTAGTGGATCCCCAAGTAGAATGCCAACTATGTCAGTGGCAATGTTGTGTCATCATCAATGAATTAATCATAATTTTTATATGGTACAAATTAGCATAAACATACTTTAAAAAAATCAGGCTTCATATACAATAGGTCCCTTTCAAAATCTACAGTATTCTAAGATGCCTTAGAAAGTGATTAGTCTTTTTTTATTATTTTTTATCATTTATTATTATTATTATTATTATAAGTCTTTTTTATTATAGGTCCTAAAACATACTATTGCAAAAAGCTTTGTAAAGCATATAGTTTAAATTGTGGCTTTCGGAGTAAGTTGGGACACAGAGTTCTTGAAAAGCAAATCATACTCCAAAAACTACACAAAAACGAGAGAGCAGCACTAAACAAAGAATTAAAAAAACAAATTATATAATGCACCTTTGATATTGCACTATATTTAAAAATAATGATACAACCATAAACTATACAAGATAATGCACATTTTTAAAATATATTTAGCACTTTTCATGTTGCACAAGATTTCCATCCATTATCCAACCCGCCATATCCTAACTACAGGGTAACAGGGGTCTGCTGGAGCCAATCCCAGCCAACACAGGGCGCAAGGCAGGAAACAAACCCCAGGCAGGGCGCCAGCCCACCGTAGGGCACACACACACACATTCACACACCAAGCACACACTACGGGCAATTTAGGATCGCCAATGCACCTAACCTGTATTAGGACTGTGGGAGGAAACCAGACTACCCGGGGGAAAGCCACGCAGACACGGGGAGAACATGCAAACTCCACGCAGGGAGAACTCGGGAAGCGAACCCAGGTCTCCGAGCTTCAAAAGGGCGACCTCAATTGAGCGCGGCGAATAAATGCGTTCGTAGATAATTTAGGTCAAATGGCTCTGGAATATGTGAAGAGCAACAAAGGTGCAGATCTACTCGTAGTCGAAGGCTACACATTCAGAAAGGAGAAAACTATCAACGGAAAACACATCTGGAAATGCACTGAATATAGGATTGGAAAATGTTCGTCTCGCTGTCATACCAAAAATGGATTATTCGTCAAGAGACCATCTACGCACAACCATGTTCCAGATGTGGCGAAGATCGAAACAAGGAAAGCAATAGTGAACATCAAACAACGAGCAACTTCTTCTACTGAGGGACCGCAGGAACTCGTGGCTACAGCAACCCAAGGTCTGTCATCAGCGGTCGCCAATTGTCATCAATTGAGGTCGCCCTTTTGAAGCTCGCCTTTATTTACGGGCCCCTTTATTCGCTGCGCCCAATTGAGGTCGCCCTTTTGAAGCTCGCCTTTATTTACGGGCCCCTTTATTCGCTGCGCCCAATTGAGGTCGCCCTTTTGAAGCTCGCCTTTATTTACGGGCCCCTTTATTCGCTGCCCAATTGAGGTCGCCCTTTTGAAGCTCGCCTTTATTTACGCCCTTATTGAAGGATACCCTTTCCCACTGCATCACCGTGCCGCCCCTACACAAGATAACGAAGTTGACTGCAGGAGAAATGTTGGACATCCTGGGGGATGAGAAAGAAGTAATAGCAGCTGTAACAGCTATCACGGCAGTTCTTAATCTGTGGGGCGTGAAGATGAGAAAAAAAGAAAACAAAAATCGAAAATATGAAAAATACATCTATTGAAACCAAAACAAATTAACTTAAACTACATTCTGATACTAGATAAAAGTTAAGTAGGTATAATAAAACTTGTAGCGGTGTATCAGCAGCAAAAAATATAGGAATACATTTTATTAGGGCTTCAAAAAAAACGTTAGGGGGGCACGATTAAAACTGTTATGAAAACTCGGGTCGCAAATAAAGGTTGAGAAACGCTGAGCTATCAGAATTATTTCATAATAAATCAAAAGGTCATTATGTTAGTTGGCATAGGTAGGGGAGGTAAGATTAAATGCCAGTAATGAAATGTAAGCAACTTTATCAATTTTAGAATGAGAAGAGGATGATTTTAACCCAGATGTGAATAGCAGAGAGGTGAGGAACCTAATGACAGAGAACACAGAGCACATGTAGGCATTCCCTAAGAAATTCCATTCTGTGATTTTAAACATGCATTTTCTGTGTTTACTGTACTTGAAAATTAAAGAAAAGTTCATAGGTGGGCAAAGTCGATCCTCGGGAACTGCAGTGGCTGCAGGTTTTTGTTTCAACCCAGTTGTTTAATTAGAAACCAATCCTTGCCAGTCTCAGACCTTATTTAATCTTATGGCTTGTCGGTCTGAAATGTTAGGTTCTTATATCATTGATTTTTTTCCTTTCTAAGGATATCATCCAAATGATCTGAAGGCTGAAACAGTCAGTCTGTCACTTTTTTCTCTTAAGTGTTTTATTAAACTTAATAGTGCATGATAAATCCACACAGGTATAAATGGAAACAAGTCAGATGAAGAACTGCTGGCTCCTTTGTCATGTACATCTTAGTGCTAATAAGGAGCCATCAAAAACACTGAATGCAGCTGATTACGACTGAAATGGGCAATTAAAGATGGGGAACCAAACAAGTGAGACCAGCTTTAAAATATCACTTGAGCAATAAGTGCATAAGCAGCAATAATTGTCTTCTCATTAAGAAACAGGGTTGAAATAAAAACCTGTAGCCACTGCGGCCCTCCAGGAACGATGCTGCCCACCCCTGCTTTAGAGCATTGATTCTGTAAAGGTGTTACGCAGTATAAGCTTTACTGTGAGAGCTATCATTTATTTCTTAAAGAGGCATAACAACAACTAGAGAAAAATAATTTACCAAATTATTAAAACTGCTTATTTTTTGTCAATAGCCTAATTTTTCCTATCCATCTACTCATTTATGTATCCACTTCACTTCTTCCATTACATGACTGCAGAGAATGGGAGTTCTTAGGCAAAATACATTACATGGCCAAAAGCTGCCTTGTGATACTCTCATGCAAAAGCTCCCATGTACATGCTATGTTAATTTAAAGATGTCAAATTAACCACATATATATGTCCATGGACCATGAAAGAAATATGAAAACTCTGCAAAGATGGTGACAAGACTGGAAATTAAACCCAAAACCATAGAATTGACATCCATTGATACAAATCACAATGCCGTAGTGCCATCCTTGCATCTCCTTCAACTTTTAACATGGGCATAGACATCCTTCACATCTTCTATAACTCTTGTGATGGCCAATACGATTTTCTACGCTATGGTGTGTTGGGCTGGTAACATCAATTCAGGAGAGGCCCAGCAAATCAAAAAGCTAATTAAAAAGGATGGCTCAGTCATGGGACTGACTCTGGACCCTATGCAGGTCATGGCAAAGGAAAGAATTAAAACTAAACTGAGTGCTATTATGAACAATGCTGCACATCCTTGCTGTGACACATTAGCACTGAGGAGTGTCAGCCGACAAATCATTCAGCAGAAGTGTGACAAAAAACACAATGGGGGCTCCTTTATACTAACAGCAATACGTCTGTGTATTTGGTGTGTGTATATTTATGTGCAGCCAAGCCGAGAATGGAAGGATGGAAGGACTGGGGGAAAGAGCATCTGCAAGACACTCCCTTGTTTGGGACGCCAGAGGGTAGCCCTCCTGGCTGGCTGTGGCACCATGGATTCTCACAGGGCATGCTGGGAGTTGGAGTTTGGCAAAGCTTGGTTGGGTTCCATGGAGGCCACCAGGGGGATCTGCAGAGTCCTACTTTGGGCTTTCAGTACACCTGGGAATGATTCCAGCTCTGATTAATGAGGCACCTGAAATACTCCCAAGGCCTGCTTAAAAGGAGTCACCTCACTCCATTCAGGGAGCCAGAGTCGGGAGGAAGAGGACAAAGCTTTCCAGAGGAGGAGTGGAGGTGGAACGACAAAGGGAGAAGAAAGGAAGAAGACGGGACTGTATATTTGTTGCTTGTTTTACTGCACTGTTGAGGGGACAGACGAAGATGCGTTTCCTGTGTGGAAATAAACACGTGCTGTGTTGAACTTGTGTCTCTGCCTGTCTATATATATATATATATATATATATATATATATATATATATATATATATATATATATATATATATATATATATATATATATATATATATATATATATATATATAAATATATATATATATGATGAATGTATGTATTTATTTAAAGAGCTTCTGGGACAAATAAAGTTCTACTAATCTAATTTAGTTGCTCAGTCTTTAATCACAGACATCTGTTAAATACTAAGAACTCCAATTCATTTTCCATAACTGACTAAACATGTGGTCCTACGTGGTTCACTGAGTCTGCCAGTGTTCATAATGAACATAAATTGAGGGATGTTATGCTTAGGCTCTATAATACTCTAGGAAGACCACAACTGGAGTAGTACCTACTATTCTGGTAACCATGCTACAAGAAAGACATAGCAGCACTTGAAGCTGTGAAGAGAAGAGCAACCAAGGGCATGTCCTACTCTGACAGACTCAGAGTGTGGAGACCTAATCCAGGTCTTTAAGATCCTCAAAGGCACTAATAACGTAGATCTAGAAGAACTCTTTCAGCGGGATCACACACTTGAGGACACCAGGAAGCACTTATTTATGCAAAGAGATGTAGGAATCTGGAACAAACTACCGGGACATGGAGTTGAAGCAGAAACCTTGACAACTTTTAAGGAGTATCTGGATGAGATATTGGCATAACTTAGCTATTGGCTAAACAAACAAGCTTTTTAGACTGATTGATCTCTTCTTGTTTGTTAAATTTATGTTCTAGAATGTTCCTGATCTTAAGGCCTCCTTAAAATTACTAGAATAAACAAAACTAATGCAGGAGGCTGAGCCGTTAGGTTTTGGAAATCCGAACTCTGGAATGATCTACCTACAAATATTATGGAAGTCCTACAGCGATCTCAGCTAAAGCTTTACAACATCCAATTATCCAATTCAGTAAGGATGACTTGATGTGCATTAAATTTATCTTTTGTATGGCTCACTTTACAAACCATATTTTTGTTAAGAAGGATAAAATATGAATAAGATGAAGATATTGGCAAATGTCAAGGAATAGCAATTGAATATGATTATTATATACATAAGAAGAAAATCTGATGGATGCTTTGGACAATATTCTGCTGGGAGACCATGAGTCTAGGCATTCATGTGGATGACAATTTGACACATATCACCTACCTAAACATCAAAACAGACCAAGTACACCCCTTCAAGGCAAAGGTACTCCTTAATGGAAATGGGATCTTTCAGCCAAGCAATGTTTCCTGCCACAGGACACAAAATCTCCAGGAACAGTTTGAGCAACAGGGTGAAGAGATCAAAATGTTGTCCTGGCCCCAAAATTCCCCAGATCCCAATCCAGCTGAGCATCTGTGGGATGAGTTGGAAAAAGTCTGGTTTGCAGCAGCTCCTTATTGCAACTTACAGAAGGAAGAGAACCTATAGCTAACGTCCAGGATCCTCATACAACAGGAGACCAGGACACCTTCAGAGGTCTTGAAGAGTACATACCTTGGCAGGGTGGACCTCTTTTGGTGCTTATCGGTGCCTGTATATACTGTATAGATAGATATAAATAAAGATATATAGACATGGCCAAAAGTTTTGAGAATGACACAAGTATTGGTCTTCACAAAGTTTGCTGCTTCAATGTTTTCAGATGTTTCTGTGGTATATTGAAGTAGAATTAAAAGCATTTCATAAGTTTCAAAGGCTTTTATTGACAATTACATTAAGTTTATGCAAAGAGTCAACATTTGCAGTGTTGGCCCTTCTTTTTCAAGACCTCTGCAATTCGCCCTGGCATGGTGTCAATCAACTTCTGGGCCCATTCTTGCATAATCAATGCCTGGAGTTTGTTAGAATTTGTGGATTTTTGTTTGTCCACCTGCCTCTTGAGGATTGACCACAAGTTCTCAATGGAATTAAGGTCTGGCCATGACCCAATATTTCTATGTTTTGTTCCCCCGAGCCACTTAGTTATCACTTTTGCCTTATGACAAGGTGCTCCATCATGCTGGAAAAGGCATTGTTCATCACTAAACTGTTCTTGGATGGTTGGGAGAAGTTGCTGTCAGAGGATGTTTAGGTCCCATTCTTTATTCTTGGCTGTGTTCTTACGCAAAACTGTGCATGAGCCCACTCCCTTGGCTGAGAAGCAACCCCACACATGAATGGTCTCAGGATGCTTTACTGTTGGCATGGCACAGGACTGATGGCAGCGCTGCTCACCTTTTCTTCTCCGGACAATCTTTTTTCTGGATGCCCAAAATAATCAGAAAAGGGATTCATTAGAGAAAATGACTGTACCCCAGCAGCCCTCAGCAGTCCAATCCCTGTACCTTTTGCAGAATTCAGTCTGCCCCTGATGTTTTTCTTGGCTTCTTTGCTGCTCTTCTTGACATCAGGCCATCCTCCAAAAGTCTTCACCTCACTGTGCATGCAGATGCATTCACACCTGTCTGTTGCCATTCCTGAGCAAGCTCTGCACTGATGGTTCCCTGATCCTGCAGCTGAATCAACTTTAGGAGATAGACCTGGTGCATGCTGGACTTTCTTGGGTTCTCTGAAGCCTCCTTCACAACAATTGAACCTCTCTATTCTAACTCAATCAGCATAACAGACTAATCTCCAGCCTTGTCCTCGTCAACACTGGCAACATTCGAATCGTTACTTTTTTCCATTAGATAAAGTCTGACAGACAATTTTCAATCTGCTCTGTGTAGCGTAAGCTGTCAAATTGCACACACGCCTTCCATTGTGTCTCCAGCTCTGACGCAAGGTTTTGGATGTTCCCCAAATCAAGGTGCTGCAGCTTTGAGGACAGATATTGCATTTTTTGTTTGAAAGCATTAACTGAGCTAATCATATTGACCATGGTTTTTTTTCCTTGCAGTTGTAAATTAAGCTCATTCAACATGTTGGTCAGATTGAAAAAAAAATGCCAAGTCTAGCGGCCATTGATCATTATTAAGTTGCTTGTATTCTGCATGTTTAATGACAAGGAGAAACTCATTTTTCTCCGGCCAGGGGTCTTGAAATCTCAGCAGGAATTTCTCCCTGGCCATCTGCCTCAACGAAGGCATCTTTTATCATCTCTCCATCTTGGTAGGACTTATTATGCTTAATGATCAAGTGATTCACCCGGAACGATGCTTCGGTGTGTCTGCCTTTGCTTTTGAATTCAGCCGAGTGAAAAATGACGGAGCTCTGATTAACTGCAATTTTAGTTCCTTGTCCTTTCTCTTTCGGAAGGAAGTCAGTTTCATAGTTTTTATGAACAGTTCGAAAGTGCCTTTCCACATTTTTCTTCTTTGGAATAGCAATGATAGATTGACAGATCAGACAAACGCACTTCATTTGTGATATTGTGAGAGAAAAAAATCCTCTTCCAATTCCACATCCAGCCCATAACCAACAGATTTTTTTTTACATCCCTTCTTTAGTCGATAGAAATTGGAAGGCTAACTAGATCACAGCCTGAGTTTTGCAGTAGCTCGCGCATTTGATCGTGCGTGCGGGATGACCAGTGTGTTAGAAGAGAATAGATGTCAGACTGGCCGCCCTGTATGTCAATCAAGTGGCAAATTCCATAGGGAGGATATATGATAGACTAACGTTTACAAAAAAAATTTTTTTTAAATGCAACGCGATCTACCTACACTACCTTTCCGATCTACCAGTCGATCGTGATCGACGCACTGGGCACTCCTGATATGAAACAATTTCAATCTGAAAAGAGTATTAGTAGCCATGCAGCACCTGTCTTGATTGTGATATTGTTCTCTGTTTTTAGGGAGTCTCACAGTCAATTGGCTGGGCCTCTTTTACTTCAGTAGGTTTATCCTTTTGATTTTCATTTTATTTTCATTTTTCTTTTTCAATATTTGAAACATAACACCATGAAAAAGAAATAACACTAAAGTCTAAAATTGGGCAGAAATAAAACACAAGTGGTATTGCATTTGTTTGTTTTTTTCTTATTTTACAGTATTAGTCTAAATTTAGTTTTTGGAGGCTCCATGTGATTCCACCATACGCAATTTGCAATTCAGCCATTATTTGCAGAGATTTGTGTATTCTTTGCAAACATTTATGTCAAATTGAATAGACTGCAACATGCTTATTTATTAGTATAGTGATGAAAAAGGTCTTATCACCCATGATGACAACTGTTCTGTTCATTGTGGTGAAAGCCAAAGGATTTATTAGGCACTTTCCCACCACAGAAACTTTTTTCAGGAACCAGGAATGTTTTTAGAAACTTTTGTATTATTCCCACCACAGGAACTCAGGCCATTTGTACCCCCTGGTAGGTAGTTCCAGTATTTTTATTTTTTTTTGGGGTATTTAATTTTTGTTCAACCAGGAACTATCATGGGTGGGGGACTCAGCTGATGAATTGTACCGACTGGTTGACCACAAGAACTGGCGCTATCTTACAAATCTGTACTTGCTTGGACTTTGGAGACTTATCAGTGAAGATGGAGCACCGCACTCTGCACTGCATCACTTTATAGCTGCCTTCCTGGTGCACCATGCCATGCACTGCACAGAAACAATAATACCCACCGTGAAGCAGTGATTGCTTTGAAGCAATACAGGGTCCCCCATAAACTCCTGAACACACCTTACTTCGTACCGCATCATATATTTTTGCATGTCACATATGTTGCATAAAGGTTACAGTTCCTGTTGTGTGGATGGAACACAACAAGCGAAAGTGGCCAGGGACTACAAGTGTCCCAAGGCCTACATCATACAGTAACTCATTGGTTTCAGAAAAACAAAATTCCTGTGGTGGGATATACAAAGTGCATATTGTGAAGAAGGAGAAAGACCATGAGATGACAGATGAAGGATGACACAAAACAATGGTTGAAGAGAACATACACTACCAGGCCATTATCATTGGAATTTCCAACTTTCTAGGATGTAATATTGTCCAAGTAGTACTTTATCTATGGCAGTGTTTCTCAACATTTAAGTATTTGCGACCCGAGTTTTCATAACAGTTTTAATCGCACTCCCCCCTAACGATTTTTTGAAAGGAGCCCAATAATACCAATTTGTTCGTTTTTAATCTATACTAATAAAAGGCACTGACTGACTCACTCACTCACTCACTGACTCACTCATCACTAATTCTCCAACTTCCCGTATAGGTAGAAGGCTGAAATATGGCAGGCTCATTCCTTACAGCTTACTTACTAAAGTTAAGCAGGTTTCATTTCGAAATTCTACGCGTAACGGTCATAACTGAATCCTACTTACGTACATATTTACGGCCATAGCCTGCAGCTCGGTTGCCGTGTGAGGCGGAGTTGCGTCCTCCATCCCCACGCCCCCCACGTAATTGACTGCCTGCCCATATAAGGCCATCCGTCAGCAGTACTCCAAGCTGTGAGGAAACAGTAAAAAGGAGGCGTGTCATACGTTGTGGTACATTTTGTGATGCAGCTAGACGGAAACAACTTCGTCACACTGTCGCTAAATACTCGCAGAAAAATCCACAAGTTAATAGACACGCTGTCACTAAATACTCGCAGGCAAATCCACAACTAGAGAAGACTGTATTTATTCCTCGCATCCCTTTCATACCCTCTGACCTCCCATTCCAATTCAAATGCCTACAATTTCCAGTAAGGGTCAGCTTTGCTATGACAATAAATGAGTCACAGGGTCAGACTCTAAAAAAGGTCGGCATTGACTCGACATAAGATTGCTTTTCATATGGCCAACTGTACATTGCATGCTCAAGAGTAAATTCAGCAGACATTTTACAGCCTGAGGGCAGAACTGCAAGCGTTGTTTACAAAGAGATCCTTACATCCTAAAAATGTGTATTTCTCATACACAACATTTACAATCATACTCATCATTCTCAGAACTAAAATAAGCCTACGACAATTACATTGACAATCACTTTACGTTATTTTTAAAATGTTACCTTTTTTTTATAACTTCTTTAACACACTAATTCTCCGCTGCGAAGCGCGGGTATTTTGTTATTAATGATATATCATAGACTAGCAAAATACCTGCACTTCGCAGCGGTGAAATACTGCCTTAAAATTTTTACTAAGAAGAAAAGTAAACCTTTTTAAACTGAGGGAAAATATACCAATAATTATTTGTTAAGGATCTCTTTGTATACACGTTGTCAGTTCGGCCCTCCGGTTGTAATATGACCAAGCTGTGCGCTGAGCTTACTCTTGAGCATGCAATGTACAGTTGGCCATGTGAACAGTAATCTTGCCTCAAATCAATGCCAACCTTTTGTAGGGTCTGTCCCTGAGACTTATTAATTGTCATTGCGAAGCAGAGCCTTACTGGAAATTGGAGGCGTTTGAATTGAAATGGGAGATCAGAGGGTATAACGGGGATGCGAGGAATAAAAACTCTCTCCCATGAGCCACTGCCAGTAAAAGTAGTTGCCTCAATTAGGTTCTTCTGCAGACACGTGACCTGAAGTCTCCTGCCGTTACAAAGTTTTGGTGGCTGTAAGTTTCTCAGTAACATTATTGGTGCCCCAACCTTCAAAATTAGATTACGCACAGGAGTGCCTGGAGGATTCAGAGTGTGGGGAAACTCTACCGGATAGTGCACCGCGTCTTCCACTTCTAAAACTGAATCCACAGACTGATATGTTTTTGGTTGTAAAGGTATTTCTTGAAGTAAAATGTGGTTTATAGTCGTAGTCATGTCATTTCTTGGTGTCAGGATAGCTCTCTCCCTCAACCATGACACGTCGTTTTTGTTGGAAACTTCAATATGGCAGCCGACAGTGGCGTCATACCACCGAAATAAGTACGTACATTGCTTTCGGTTAGTGCAGGGAAGCCGCCTACCAAATTTCGTGAAGATGGGGCCATAAATAAGAAAGTTTAACATGGCGAACGTTGTCGACCGTTATGACCGTTACGCGTAAAACTTCGAAATGAAACCTGCTTAATTTTTGTAAGTAAGCTGTAAGGAATGAGCCAGCCAAACTTCAGCCTTCTACCTACACGGGAAGTCGGAGAATTAGTGATGAGTGAGTCAGTGAGGGCTTTGCCTTTTATTAATATAGATACATATTTTATTATACCTACTTAACTTTTATCGACATTTATCTAACTCTATATTTATTTTTCTAGTATCAGAATATAGTTAATTTGTTTTGGTTTCAATAGATGTATTTTTCATATTTTAGATTCATGTTTTCTTTTTTTCACATCATCGTGCCCCCCTAGGGGGGCCCGCCCCGCAGTTTGAGACCCACTGGTCTAGGGTGTAGTAACACAGTCTATTTCAAATCTCCTTTAAGACAGACAGACGGGTTTGGAAGTAATCAACAGAGGTTGGGACACCCGTGCAAATTGTTTGCTTCAACTTGCAAAGCTTAATCTACTTCAACTAATGCAGGACATTTGTAGGTTTTAACATATTATTTGTTCCCTGAAGAAGGCACATTTGTATAATTCTGATATTTCCCTTTTTTCATTTTTTTCTAACCTAAACTTTGAAAATTGAAACCTCTGGCAGTTTACTGCTTACCTTTTAACCATTTTAGGTCATTCATTGCATTTCAACTGATCAAATTTGAAGAAAATCTGGAAAAACTGAGGTGTTCTAAAATTTTTGACCGGTACTGTGAGTCAAATACCTGAAAGACAAAAGAGTGAAATAAGGAGTCAAAGCCAAACTAATACTGAACTTGTATAACACTTCTAAGTTACGAACTTTAAGGTTTCTTTAATCTAACAGAGGGACAAACATACCTGGCGAAAATCACTCTTATATACTGTAAACCCCTGACGCCATTATGTCTTGCATAGCTGTAGATTACATGGTAGCAACAAATCATGTGTTTTAGTTGTAAATCCACCAAAATGGAGGCGTTCGTAACTTTTACAGGAAAATTACGCTAACTTAAAGCAAGCCAATGAAAAACAAAATGAATGTTCAAAATGACAGTAAAGCAAATCTGTGAGTTCTAAAACTTTGTTTTGGCCAAAAATGTATAAGATATACCAAAAAAAAATCTAAAACTAGCAAAGTACTCAACTATGACAACAACTGTTTGCATGGCTGTTTTGGTTCATTTGAAAAACACCATTCATACAATGTGGCACTTTGTTTAATTTTTTCATTCTAGTAAATCAGCAGCCCTGCGGCCTTTGCATTAATTTAAGCATTGAAAATATGCCCTTGCCAAAAAAGCAGGAAAATGTGTATGCCAAAAAAAATCAGATTTTTAAAACTTGGCATACACACATTTGTACACAATTTACCTTTAATAAACCACAAACATCTTGTAAAGATACGTATAGAAACACGCATGCTAATCAACCTCATACATACGAAATCACGATGCCACAGAACTTCATTGGCTGGTAGAGCTGCCTCCCTCCTGACGTTTAGAGACCCCGCCTTCTGCAATCAAGAGTATCAGGCACAAGTGGGAGCGCAAGGTCATGTACAGCATTATAGCACCTCTCTTCTGCGTCCTATGGGTCAGGGAAAGGCATGAGGTGGCACTGTCTGAGCGGGCAGCAGATATCATCTGACACACGATTGCTGCTACATTGAATAGTACAGGCCATATGAAAAACAGCCAGTTTCCTTACCAATAAGCCAGCTACCACATACACACCATCATGTCTGCCTCAAAATAAATGAATTACGGGCTGACCCAGGCCACTGAGACACAGCGATTCTCAGCCACCCCATGGCGTCACTTGTGCATTAATAGAATGTAATGGCCTACAGTTAACAAAAGTTGATTCATTTTACTAGGTTCCCTTATTATAATATGAGTGCCGTATAGTGCTCTGATTACATTAGAAGATCCAAACAGTGCTACAGCTTTCTATTTTATATTGACAAAAACATGTTAGGTTGTATGTATATGCACCCACACTGTACGAAAACTTAAGAAAATAGCACCTCACTGGTCGATTATTGGCTTTTAGCATAGCGGGCATGATGGTCTGAAGCTTGGCTGAGATATTCCTGTTCCTCAGTGAAAACTCATAACGTTGGCTCAGTTCAAAAGAAAACTAAAATACAGTCAGTGCATCATATTCATCGTTTTTGAGGTGTAATACTTTTGTTACTTCAACGCACATTCTAATAACGGGTCAGTAATTTGAATTATTATACATGCAAGTCGTCAGTTGGTTTGGCTGCATTTCCGTATTTGATCAAGGGTGTCATCATTTCTCAATTTCTTAGAAATGTGGCATACATGTGGGGCAGAGTTGCCATAAATATAAGCAAGTTTCCCCCATCAATTTTTTGTTTATAAATCCTGGTGCTTGAGTGGAAATTTATGTACACACATTTCAAGCCTCTTCTTGTTCTTATACTAATTAAGAGATATCAAACTCATATCTTGGCAGATCATGGTGGCTCCATGTAGAAAGGTATCAGTTTCACTGGTACACATGGTGTAATAATAACAGTGTGACTAAATGCGACTTATTTAGTTGTCCCAATAAAAAATTTCAACTGGCGACTAGTGCTCATGCCCCCCCATTGAAAACACAATATGAACAGTGTGATGGACAGCCGGCGGTTTAGTCCGGCCAAGACGTCCCTGAAAGAAAAGAATGGAGGAAGGCAGTCTTTTCAGGGCACTGCATCCCCCGGGACACTAGGTGGCAGCTCCCTTGGACAGCAACGGTTCCCCGGATTCCCTCAAAGTATCCCGGGACATGGAGTCAGTTTCCTCAGCCCTGTTGGGTTTCGTGGGTGCCGCCAGGGGGAGCTCACAAAGAACCTGGGGACTACTACTGTTATGACAACCCGGAAGTACTTCGGAGTCATGAGGATGGAAGCCCGCAGTACTTCCGGGCTTCTTGAGAACTAATGATGTGTTGTTTGACCCGGAAGAAGAGGAAGAACACTTCCGGGTAGAAGACTATTTAATGGACTGGTTGAGACCCAGCAAAGAGAGCCGGAGTTGGATGGTAGAGTGACGGAGCTGCTGGGTGGAGTGGAGGATTGTTATTGATTATTTGTATTAATTATTGAGTATTGGAGAATTGTGGCAAGTGTGGTGCTTTGTGCACTGTATTTGAAGAAAAATATTAAAATTCTTCTTGGTGCTTTTTACAAGTGTTTCTTGGACGTCTGTCTGGTGGGTTTCATCGGGTAATAGCGCCCCTAGCGTCCACAACAGTCATACAGTATGTGAATCTCACCATGTGCCAAAACTGGACACAGGACAGTATGAAGGTGAAATTCACCAGGTAGAAGATGCTGCCATTTTCCACATGTTCTCTTAGTGAGGAGAACAACATCTTATATGAAGAGACTGAAATATGAGTATCTAAAATGAGTTAGAAAGTCTGCATTAATCAAACAATATTATCAATAGAATCGATTACATTACAAAGCAGGTCATTTGTAACGCCATAAAATGAGTATTCAGAGCAGATGGAAGTACAGTTGCTATAAAAACGTATTTCACCCGCTTGGAAGTCTATTGTTATACAACATTGAATCACAGTGGATTTAATTTGGCAGAAAAAGAGTCTTTAATGTCAATGTGAAAACAGATCTCTGCAAAGTGCTCTGAATTAGTGATTTTTAATCCTTGATTCACCGTATACAATTTCTTGCATTATTAATTTGTCATTTTCCACATACCCCAACTTACTCCCCAGAGAGTTTTTAGGGTCTGGGTCAGCTCTTTGTACAGCACCCCTGGAACAATTGCAGGTTAAGGGCGTTGCTCAATGGCTCAACAGAGTGGCATTCCTTCTGTCACTGTGGGGATTCAAACCGACAACCTTTGAGTTACCAGCCCAGATTGTTAAGCCAGACAGCCACCACTCCACTTACAAATATAAAATGCAAAATAATTGATTGCACAAGTATTCACCCTCTTGAAGTCATTATTTAGTAGTTGCAGCTTTCACAGCCATAATGGCATTGAGTGCACATTTGCACACTGCCATTTACGCCCATTCTTCTCTGTAAAACTGCTCAAGCTCATGTTGCATGGAGATCTGAGCGAATAGCTGTTTTACAAGTCCAGCCACTTATTGTCAATTGGATTAAGATGAGGACTCTGACATGGCTACTCCAGGAGCCTCATTTATAAAGCTGGGCATGGAAATGAGTGTGAAAATATGTGAACACCTGTGACAGTCTGGGACAGCTCCATGCGCCCGGTTACGTTCAGGAACCCCCTGAACCTGAACCGTCAATGGTCAGGTACCGAGATGAGCCAGGAAAATGAGGACACACACATGCAGCAAGGGGTAGGTACAAAAGGGAGTCTAGTGCTTTTATTAAAATGTTCTTCTTTTGGTTGCTCCTGTTAAGGGTCACCACAGTGGATCATCTTTCTCCATATCTTCCTGTCCTATGCATCTTGCTCTGTTACACTCATCATCTGCATGTCCTCTCTAACCACATCCATAAACCTTCACTTAGGCCTTCCTCTTTTCCTCTTTCATGACAGCTCTATCCTTAGCATCCTTTTCCAAATATACCCAGCATCTCTCCTCTGCACATGTCCAAACCAATGCAATCTCGCCTCTTTGACTTTGTCTCCCAACCGTCCTACCTAAACTGACTCTTTAATGTACTCGTTCCTAATTCTGTCCATCCTCATCACACCCAATGCAAATCTTAGCATCTTTAACTTTGCCACCTCCAGCTCTGTCTCCTGCTTTCTGGTCAGTGGCACCATCTCCAAGCCATATAACATAGCTGGTCTCACTACCATCCTGTAGACCTTCCCTTTCACTCTTGCTGATACCCGTCTGTCACAAATTACTCCTGACACTCTTCTCCACCCTGCCTGCACTCTCTTTCTCACCTCTCTTCCACAATCCCCATTATTCTGTACTGTTGATCCCAAGTATTCAAACTCATCCACCTTCAGCAACTCTACTCTCTGCATCCTCACCATTCCACTGACCTCCCTCTCATTCACACACATGTATTCTGTCTTGTTCCTACTGACCTTCATTTCTCTCCTCTCTACAGCATATCTCCACCTCTCCAGGGTCTCCTCAACCTGCTCCCTACTATTGCTACAGATCACAATGTCATCAGCTAACATCATAGTTCACGGGGACTCCTTTCTAATCTCATCTGTCAACCTGTCCATCACCATTACAAATAAGAAAGGGCTCAGAGCTGATCTCTGCTGTAATCCCATTCTTTTATTGAAATACTGAAAGGAAAACCAAACAATGTTCAAAAAGTACAGCAATTCAAATCTTCAATAAATCAATAATCAACAAAATTAAGTGATAGTTGAGGTTAAAATCATTTCATAAATACTCCATAAAAATCGAGGTTAAAAAGTCCAAATATAGAAACAGTTCTTTAAAATCTCACGAGCCCAAATGCTTACTTTTAAAATCGATGTCTCCTCAGTTCACCTTGCATGGGATCCTGCAGCAGAGGAGACGTCCTTCCGACAGATGCAGTCATCTGTCAATTCCATGGTCCGGGTCCCCATTGCCAGTCCATCGGCATCCCTGGGGAGCCGTGTGAGCCAAGCCGCACGCACATCTTCAGCCTCCAGTGCCTCGATGTCTGTGGGAGACAGCATATATCAGGTCGCTCCTACTCTCTTGTGTTGTTTGGTAGATCCACCCATCTTCAGGCCAGGCTCCTTGCCCTGAGGCTCGCACTCGCCCACCTGACTCCGTTCATCTAGCACAGGGGTCCTCAATCCCAGTCCTGGAGAGCCGCAGTGGCTGCAGGTCTTGTTCTGACCTGGTTGCTTAATTAGAAAGCAATTCTTGCCAATAAAGCACTAACAAGCTATGAAATTAAATTAACTCTGCTATGTCAGGTCATTCTCATATCCTAGATTTTCTTTCCCTTTCTATCATGCAAATGATTTAAAGGCTAAAATGGACGAGTAATTCTCAGTCCTTCACTTTTTTCTCTTCATTTTTCTTCCAAGTATTTAATTAAACCCAATAGTGCAGATAAATACACACAGGTGTAAATGTAAATAAGCTAAATAGAGAAATGCTGCTCTCTCGTCATTTGCATGTTATTGATAATAAGGAGCAATTAAAATAGCTTTTTAAGACAAAATTAAGCAATAAGGGCTCAAAATCACTAAAGTGAAGCAGAAGTGTTACTTTAGCAATAAGTGCTTTTTATTAAGCAACTGGGTTGGAGCAAAAACCTGCAGCCACTGCGGCTCTCCAGGACCGTGACTGAGGACCCCTGATCTAGCACATGCTCTTTAGATCCTGCCTCTCGTTCCTTCTCTCTTTATCCCATTTTAATCTGTCTTTCCGTCTCTTTTCTTTTTTTATCATGTCTCGTCCCCCACAACCCCCCGTGCAGGGTCCTTTATACCTTTATAGGCAGTTGTGACTCTCTGCCCACTCCAACTGATCCGATCACAGTTGCATGTGAGTGTGCACTCAGTCAAGCAGCACAATCAAACCCTGGAGCAGCACCTGATTCTGAGCCTGCAAGCTCTCAAGTCTTGACTATTTATTTAAAATCTGCACAGCGCCACGGACCACTTATCACAACACCAAACAGAGCTGGCAGGACTGTTAGGATTTTAGTTTAGTTTTTTTTTAAATTTCTCCAGTGCCTTCAATCCCATCCAGCCATCCCTGTCAAGGAATAAAAAGATGTGCAGGAGGATGAGCCTGTGTTGTCCTGGATAATGAACTGTCCGTCAGGCAGACCGCAGTTTGTGAGTCTCAAGGGCTGTGTGAGCAACACTGGAGCATCACAGGGAGCAGTTGTGTCACTTTGTCTTTTCACTTGTACACCTCAGACTATAAATGCAACAGCAGGTCATGTCACTTGCAGAAATTCTCAGATGACTCTGCAACTCATGTGGTGTGTTGATAAGGGGGATGAGACAGAGGAGAGGAGTCAAGTGGAGAAGTTTGAGAACTGTCTGAAATTCAACAACATCAAGGAACTGCTTATGGACTTTAACCAGACCAGTGAGCCTCTATGTCAAGGAGTGGAAGATGAGGTGGTCCACTCTTATAAATACTTGAGGGTCCACAGGTTGGATGGGTCAAGAAACACAGAGGAACTACACAAGAAGGGGCACAGCAGACTCTTCCTCTTTAGAAGACTGTACTCCTTTAATATGGTCAGGGGCAGCCATTACATGTTCTATAACTCTGCTTTAATTCTTGCTTTTCAGCCTCAAAATGACTTCCTTGACTTTCATTGGCACAGCTCCTGTCCTCATATGGAACAGTGGCAACTACAGACCCAAAGGGTACAAGCAGGCCGAGGTATCTTATGAAGCAGTGAAACCCACCTGACAAATCACAAACACCTGTGACATCAATTGTTCCAAACATTATGGAGCTCTGTCATTTCAACATGGTGTGACCCAAGTGTATGCAAATCCCCTTAAATTGAAGTCTGCAGTGTGTACTTTAAATTGTTTGACTTGTAATTTTAAACTGTGGAGCAGAGGAGTAAATTAAGGGAAAAAAATGAGTCTTATTTCCAAATATTTTGGAATTCACTGTAGGTGTGTCATAAAGGGGGTGAATACAAATGTAATTATTTTGTGTTTTATAATTGTACCAAATTTACACCACATTGCAAAGAGTTTGTCTTTTTTGATAAATGTTAAAAAAAATTAAACCCACTGTGATTCAACGTTGTATAACAATAAAAAGTGAAAACTTTCAGGGGGTGGAATACTTGCTATAGGCACAGTAAATAGGAACTAAGATTAAAAAAAAATTGAGAATTTGACCTGGTGAAGACCCAAACAAATTAAACATCAATGTACATGAATAGAATAGAGACAAAAGCAATCAGCAATCCCTAACAGACCACCAATGACCAATTTGATAAAAATACACTTTAAAAATATGAATTAGATTCAAGTACTCAGAATGGCAAGTTCATACATCTCACATGCCGAATGTAAGTTGTGTTAGGAAGTCCGATAGTTAATTGACCAGATACATTTACCCCAATGAGTTAACACAGAGGAGGTGCGCACAAAAACAGAGAGATGGATGAAAATGTGAACATTTTTCAATGATTGGAAGATTTATGATAATGATAATTAATGATAATGCTGTAGCACCATCCACGATGTAACCTGACCTTTTTCGACTTTGACATAGCAGAATTTGAATAACAGTCAGAAATATGTATGAACAGTGGGAAAATGAAAAAAAAATTCTAAAATGAATCTTACATTATTTATGAAATATGCAAAGCTTTACCTACTAATAAATGGGATTACCCGTTCATGATGAAAATTAGAAACCAACAAGGATACCTCATCACAAGAGGTGCACTATGATGTGCTTTAGTTGCTGAAAGAGCAACATTAGGACACCATGGATTCAGTTAAGTTCAAAATTAATTAAAAAAAAATCTGCCTATGAAATGTATATAATATGGAAAACATACATTCATTGCTATTGTTTCTGCTTACCCCGTGGTGCCCTTGTGCTTCTACTTGGTCTAAATATATGCCATCACCCCCTTGAGCAAAGCCCCTGACCTGCAATTGCACCATCCTGGGTATGACATTAACACAATTCCACCTTGCCAAGCAGGTCCTCCAACTTGCAAGGGAAAATTTGAGGGTTGGTGGCAGGATTGGCACTCCAGCCACTGTAAAAAAAAAGAAAAAAAAAAAAACTTCACATCCGAATTAGTGTGGAGCAGTGTTTGGGGGTGGCAAGTGGGGTGACCGTCCCAGGCCCCGCTTTTGAGGTCTATGTGTCCCATTCAAGCAGATTTGTCAAGTTATATTCTCCAGTATACTGTATATATATTTGAGATGCTTCTAAGAGGAACCCTTTAAAAATCCCTCTTCAAGGTCAAATTCCATACATGTACATCTTTGAAAACACTCCATAGTCTGAATATTAATGCACAAAAACATGTATCGCTAATGATAACCGGCTGACAAGACATCAACGTGAGTTATGACTATGACATCCTGCATATCGAGACTCAAAGTATACTTGCAATTTGGGCACTTTTCTAGAAGAAGCCCTGCTAATTTCCGCATGACACCACATCGTGATATTTTCATGAATTATGAATGGCACTTTTTTAATAGATTACATCATTATATTTTGATAAAGTCTGCATGTTATCATGCAAAAATGTAGCTGAATACTGTAATGAGAAAATCTGGTGTGCGTTAACATTAATTTTATTAAATTTGCATGCAAGTTTATACAGTCCACACATACCGGTAACAGTGTTTCACGTAACTGGCCCAGAGTGGGGTTGGTTAGCCCTAGGCCCCGCACACCCCTAAGGCTGCCTCTGTCTGGAGATGTCACTTGTTGCTTGGCTGAACTTAATTGGGATGCTATGGTGGTTCGTTGTGTGATGGGTGAGGCAATGCACTGTATCAGTGCATGCTTCCAACCACCACTACCACCATTCCTTGAGAACCAGATGCCTGTAAGCTTCACGACTTCTTGAAAAACCACCTGACATAACTCAGACCCTCCACTTTACTAGCTATACATTCAAAATGTCTGACATCTACAAACACCATTATTGCAGGAAATGTCCACCTCTTCCAGAAAAAAATGGAAAAGCAGAATGAAAATGTTAATACAATTAGAGCCCGGTGGAACCGTAGTTTGTAATGCTGACTCACAAACCACACAGGACTTGGGTTCACATCACAGCTCAGGAAAAGTGTGGAATTTTCATTTTTTTTGTCATCATCCCATATCCATTATTAAACCAGAAATGGCACTCGTATATATGTCCATATTTACTCACACCAGGCTAATTTAAAGGTGCCATTAAACCAAAGATGGGCAGCTTTGGGACGTAGAATCTCCAGAGAAAACCTAAACAGACAAGAGACGAACATGTAAAGTCCACAGTCAGGAAACAGGCCAAGATTAACACACAGGGATTTGCAGCTCTGAGGCAGCAGTGCTAAATACTACATAGTGTTTAAAGCTAACTGGTTAACACTTCATTGGCCTGACGAGGGAAAGTGAAAAGGATTATGTACACATCTAGTATGGTTTCCTGCCTTGCTGTTATCGCATGTGACAAAGATCTTGGTTTGCAAAGGAGAGCTGAAAATGGCAAGCAGAAATTGGCAAAAAGTAGGAACAAAGCCTGGAGAAGGAGCTAAACCATCAGAGAGTAAACACACATTCACACTTTAGTCACCAACCCACCTTCCAGCATACACAATCAGCCATAGCATTAAAACTACTGACAGGTGACGTGAAAAATATAGCTCTCAAAACAATAGCACAGTAAGTTAACAGTCAGTTCTTGAAGGTGCAATGCTTTGTTTTATGGCCTCCCGACTAAATATATCAACAGATTACAATATGTTCAGAATTCTGCTGCTCGTTTACTTGCACACAGTAAAAAATCTGCTCACATCACTCCTGTCCTCTAAAACTTACATTGGTTACTGGTTTCTTCAAGAATCAAGTATAAAATTATCCTTCTCACTTTAAGGCCCTTCATGGTTTAGCCCCTCACTATCTGTCTGAGCTGCTGCTTCCTTACACTCCTGCCTGTGCATTACGTTCATCGGACACTAAGTTACTCACTGTACCTAAATACAGGTTAATAACTATGGGTGGCAGAGCTTTCAGAATGATAGCCCCTAAAACTTGGAATTCTCTCCCTCTCAGCCTCCATCCATCCATCCATTTTCCAACCCGCGGAGACCGAACACAGGGTCACGGGGGTCTGCTGGAGCCAATCCCTGCCAACACAGGGCACAAGGCAGGAACCAATCCTGGGCAGGGTGCCAACCCACCACAGGACACACACAAACACACTAGGGCCAATTTAGAATTGCCAATCACCTAACCCGCATGTCTTTGGATTGTGGGAGGAAACCCACGCAGACACGGGGAGAACATGCAAACTCCACGCAGGGAGGACACGGGAAGCAAACCCGGGACTCCTAACTGCGAGGCAGCAGTGCTACCACTGTGCCGCTCCCCCCTCCCAGCCTTCGCATGGAAAAGCCTATTAATAATTTCAAACATCTGTGAAAAACACATCTCTTCAATGAGGATTATTTCTTCATATATGTAATTTCTACTGTCTTCTATTGAATTGTAAAGTGTCCTCGAGTGTATGAAAGGCGCTACATAAATATTATGTGTTGGAAGCAGGAAAAATGGGCAACCCTAAGAATCAGTGACTTTAACAATGGGCCAAACTGTAAAGGCTAGATGACTGGGACAGAGCATCTGCAAAAAGCAAGTCTTGTGGTGTCTTCCCAGGAGGCAGTGGTTAGTACCTACCAAAAGTGGTCCAAAGCATAGGCACCCAAGGTTCAATAATGTGTGTGGGGAGCCAAGGCTTGCTAGTCTGGTCTGAGCCGACAGAAGGGCTATTGTAACAGATTGCCAAAAAATATAATGCTGGCCATGAAAGAAAGGTGTCAGTACACAGTGTATCGCAGCTTGCCACATATGGGACTGCACTGCTGCATACTGGTTAGTGACTATAATGAATCCTGTCCACCACCCAAATAGGCATGCGTGTCAGAACTGGACCATGGAGCAATAAAAGATGAGAAGTGCAGTGGAAGTTAACCAGCAACCTTGTTCTTCACATTAACATGTCCTATCAATGGTTATAAGGACTGGATACCAACTTCATAGGTTAAGTGTCTTCTTATACTGTATAAACAAACATGGCCATATACAGTACATGGCAGAAAAATGCAACATTGTTTTTATTTATATTTATTAAACTAGAGCAGCATGGCTGTGCAAGGTTTACAAATGCTGCCTCACACACATAAAACTGTGCACTGAAAATCCAGCACGAGTTGCTACCTGCATGGAGTTCACACCCTCTCACCACACTCCTGTGGATTCTCCTCCCATATTTCGAAAATGTACATTTTATGGTAACTGGTGATTGTACATTTGCTCCCTGTGAGAGAGTGTGGCCCCCCGAGATGGCACTGACCAACCCTTGTACTGCTAGTACAGGCTCGGTCCCCCAAAACTAGACTAAGCTGATTTGAGAATTTTAACACACTTGCCTTAACAACCCACCCCCCAAATGCATGGTCAGGGGGTATCGGATTGCTGTCCCACAAATCACCTGAGCCATTTTAGCAACCCAAGTCACCTAAACTGCAGGAGGAAACTCACATGGACACGCAAACTCCAAGCTGTTTAATTTCAACGTATTTTAGGGCAGGAAATAAAAGAACTATAAATGAATCCACACAGATTTATCAACATCGTAACAGGTTTGCTACTTAGAAAAGGATGACAAGTTGCATGTTTTTCTTGTGATAAATTTGGTCTGCTATAGCCATTTACCTTAGAATAGGACAGATGGCAACCGAACATGACTGCTTATTGTTAACACAGAAAGAGGGGACTCTACAATGACAAGAAATGGGGGTAAACAACCATACTGCAAAACAAGAAACATCCAAAATGTAATTGAAATTTAGTAATTTTACATTTATTTCATTGTACTAATTCTTGGGTGCATTATAAGGTTCCAGTGATAAGATTTTACCCCACTACAATATATGTATATTCCAAAATATATAATACAACATATTTAAAATACTACTTTATAACATCCCATATCAGGGTATCAGAAAATATTTGAATGTGTAAAATGTAATGATTCAAACAAGTTATATTAAAACAATTCATTTTCTTTTATTTTCAATAACATAGAGTATAGAGGTTTTGAAGTGAAAAATAAACAGAACTTGAAGAATTTAAAATGCAGAGAGCAGTTGTTTGTCTCCCCCCAAAAGTATTACATCATGGAGTGGCATTGAAAGATAACATTAAAAAGCTTTTTGTTATGTTTCCCTTGTAAGAAATTGTTCAAGTATATAAAAAAAAAAAAAAATCCAAATGGTGTAAAATATTTCATTTGATGAAGACAGACATAAAAAAAGAACAGATTTCAGGCTTTACAAGACAATCATTTCTAATATCTAAAGCAGCAATTGCCTTTTTCTTTCCCAGCCAAAATAGGCATCGCCCAATATTTCTAAACACAAATTAGCAGAGATGCATCTTCTAGATATTTAAAATATTTTCCATAGAAAAAGTTAAACTAGGCAATATCACATTTTTTTCTAAAAATTGAAAGGCAAAAATATTATACAGTGCACATACAGATTTATAACTTAAATAAACAAATTTTCTTGAATAGGTTAATATACTACAACTAAAACCTACCTACTTAATAACTTATCTGCCTTGAGATGAATACATAATATTTATACAGTACCGCATCTAAAGTTCCCTTCTTTAGAGCGAACATAGTTAAATTTTCAAAATAAATATTTTCCTTAAATAGTTATACAAATATTATAAGGCACAGTAAGAACTAGTAATATGTAACCTTTTAAAACAAAATGATTTTGAATAAAGACCAGCATGTACAAAGTGTATAATAAATACTGGTGAATAATCATGTCAATCTTACTGCACCAATTAATACAATCTAAAGAGGAGGACTGTTCACTCTTAACTAAGTTAAGTGTTTCAAAGGGTTAACTTTCACATTTTTTGTCCCCATTCTCCCACTGTGTTTCATTCACAAAGCCAGAGTAGACAGGTGCAATAAATAGAGGGGGAGAGGGATTCTGTTGTCATCAAGGGCTGATCCTGTTTCAGAATTGGAATAGCTGACACCAGCAGTTACATTTTCCCAAATGGACAGGGAGGGGGATTAAAATGTGACAGCTCATCAAACAAGCACAAGTGATGCGTTCTTTCCAGAGCTGTCTGTGTTGTTGATTGTCCGGACAGCTGTTGTACCCATTTATGCCACATCGCTTGCTCCAGAGTCCCATTCAAGCAAACAACCGGGGTTGGGGGGGGGATCGGGGGGGTTAATGGTGTCCATGTTATTTTGCCAAAAGGTCATGTGCCTTAAAAATTGTTCGATGCCCTTCCAAAAGAGGAGGAAAAAAAAAAAATCCCTAACATTCCTAAGTACAGAAAAAAAAAATTATTTTGCATAGGTTAGGCTGCAAGTTTTAAAGGACATTCAGCACTTGGAAGATAAAAAGGTAGTAGTATAATGTTCTTATTTTGTTTACTTACATCATTCCCTGAAATGCATTTCTTGAAAACAAGAGATAATTATTTACTGGAAACAAGTTTTTTTTTTTTTTTTCCCTGATAACCTGGAAAACAATGTGTGAATGCACTATGTAGAACATATTTTATAAGCCCTTACACTATATGCTACCATTCTATTAAAAAATAAAGTAGGGCCTCTAAGTCCTAATAATGAATGCATCATAATGTATACGGACATTTGTAAATAATGCCCTGACCTACACTTTTTTTTTTATTATATATAAGATCGTGGAATTTATTTTTAGTTTTTTTTTTTTTTAAATAATAAATAAAAAAGGAAAAAACATTCAGCTGTTATTTTATACCATCTTGCTTTATCATCACTGCAAGTTGAAAGGCAATGGAATACAACTTCCTTTTTGTCCCATCCTTCTCCCATTTGTAGTCCAGTTGTTATTGCATACGGTCCGTTTGCAGCTGCTGTGGCTGGTACTGACCAAAAGCAGCAGCTGCAGCAGCTGCTGAGCCGGGAGCTGCAGCTGCAAGAGGCTGCTGGACAGTATAACCATAGCCAGCAGTAGTTACATAACCAGCTGCAGCTGGTGATGCGGCGTAAGGGTACTGTTCATAAGCAGCTGCCGCAGCAGCAGCAGTGGCGGCCGCAGAATACTGTGCAAAGGAAGCTCCAGTGTAATCAATGTAGGGAGAGGCGGCTGTCGCTGCAGCTGCCGTAGGTTGAATATGTGGGATCACAAGGCCAGGTTGCACGAAAGCCTGAGGATAGACATAGTGAGCAGGGATCCTGCAGAGCAAAAGAATAAACGTAAGAAGCAGGAATAGATAAACCATGTAAGAAAAAGCTGCGAGTAAAAGTAGAAAACAAGTTAAAGAACTGCATCTTATTAATAGGTGCTTAGGGTTGCCATATCAGATGACATTTATATATATTATATATATATATATATATATATAAAAAAAAAAGATCTAAATTAATTTATTTTCTGCTATAACTGGAAAGTACTGGGTTGCTGTTTGGAATACTTGAGTTCACAATTCAGAAAATAGATCTGTACATAAATATCTTTCTAAAATCATTCAGACAAACATCTACTAAAGAGAAGGATTAAAAGAATTTTATATAAAGGCACTGTCTAAATGTCACTGGCATTCTTTTACAAGCTATTTTAAGACATTAAAAACTGAGAGGCAGAACACTGAAGACCAATCCTAAAAGTAGACTATAAGATTGTGTGCTTTAAAATAATTATATAACTTTTTTGTGTTTATACAACTAATGTAAAACACTCAGAGCAAAGTGTTATTTGATATAAATATCTGAAAATGGAAGTCCTTTTTTGAAACAACTTTTTCCATTGCAGGATGGTAGTAATCAAGAACCTCTTCAGACAACTCTGGGCTTAAGTAAGCAAGGAAACAACCCTGGAAAGGGAAACCAACAGTCAATTAATTCAAGACTGTCCCAGTATGATTATGTATTTCTTTGGGATGCAGGGTAAACCTGGGCAGAAATGGGGTAAAAATCCACACAGGCAGCAGCTGGGAATTGAACCCAGGTCACCAGAACGGTGAGGCAGTAACAGTAAGGTTAAAAATGTCTTCTGTTATGGCAACCCTATTAACCTGCAATACAGACTTAGCAATCAATTATTTAGAAGGAAACAAAAAAAAAAAAAATCACAATTTTGCATCCTCAATCACCTCAATTCAATATAAAAAAATGCAGGCTGCAAAAAATGAAAAATAAACTTCCAAACAAAATCCACAAGTGTCAAACACAGCAAAAGTCACTCTTCAAAAGGAAAAAAAGAGGAACTTTATGCCAGCTCTCACTCAGTTTGCTTAAAGTGGCCCCTGTGGCTACATATAAAACTATTTAAAAAAAAGTGGTGGTAACCTCCCTGAATGAATGTTCAACAGTCATGAGCACCCTCTTGAACATGTTATATATAAATAAAAAAAGTTATGAAAAAAAAGTGAAATTCTCAGCTTAAATAGATATTTATAAATATAATTTACATGGGGTAAATATGAACACAACCAAACACTTAAAACATAAATGAGAGGATCTGCTTGGCAAGAACTATGGAAGGAAACTCGATACTCCGGCAAAGTCACAAGTTAAAACTGGGGTCAGCTGTTGAAGTAAAATTCTCAAAAGTATAATTGGAATGTATACTTTCTTGGATCTTTATTCCACCTACAACAGTTATTAGGACAAAACTTTGTTATATTAAAAAAAGAAAAAAAAAACCCCACACAATCTTACCACCTTGTTAACAATTACAGTGACCCTTGGCGGTTTGTCTTTTGTGCTCAATTAAATGAATGTAAGCATGGAATAATTTCAGATTGATCTACACAATATTCAAATACAGGAGATGGTTCTCAACAAATTGTAGGCAGCAAAACAAATTTTAACAAACTTCATTATATGGAGACTATTAAGATACAAACCATCCAGAAGTGCTGGATACAATATGGTTAATCTTGTGTATGTGAGCCAATGGCACACATATTTCCATCCAGATATTTAGCCAATATGACAATGATCTTTGTCAAGTGCAGATTTATAATACAAAAAGCAGATAACCAGAGAGCCTGTTAGAGCATATAATCAGTCAGGAAGGCAAAATCATTAACTTACTTAAAAAAAAAAAAAAAAAAACAAAAAAAAAAAACCACCACATCCTGATGTATATTAAAAAAAAAAAAAAGTAGGTAATTTTAATAGCATCAACTTTGGTAAAAGCACTAATTGACAATCGTACGAAGATTAAACTTCTTACAGTACTGCCACAAATATATTTTTATACGAACAATGATTCTGAAGCTTATTGATCTGTAGTCCATAATTTAGTCTGAACTTCCAAAAAACAAACAAAAAAAAAAAGCAAAAACAAAAAATCAACAAATAAGACAAAGTGGTGAACACTTTGTAAAATTCTATAAAAATCTGCAAAACAGTGACACTCTCGCTATGCACGGTGTCTACAAAATTTAAAGAATGGGAAGTTACGAAATCCTACTCAAAAACGTAAATGCCACGGTTTACAATTAGTAATTTTGTCTACATTGAGAAGACAGACAGTTGCAGGTGTCCTTATTTAACTTTCTTTCTCTTCACAGTTAGACTAGTATTAAGGAGACAGCAAGAGAGAGAGAGCGCGAGAGAGACAGACGCATACACAAACTGTAGACTGCTAAAGCTCTAGGAGCTCAAACGACAGGTGCGGGTGTGAAACCTTATCCTTCAGCTTAACTCACATGGGAACTTATTGCATGCTCCCTGGCACCCTGCTCCTTCATGCCCTCTGACTGACAGCAAGAGCTGTAACTAAGCTATTTTTATTTCTGTGGCATCTGAAAAAGCAGCTCCAACAGCTGTATAAGGTCACAGTGAACAAGTTCCTTTTCATGAGATAGTGCCTATATGTGTTAAGTTTGATGTCATGTCAGGAGCACCATTTGCCTTCTGCCTTTAGAAATCCACTGAACTGACACTTGCCATCTTTCTTCCCGGTTTTTGAAGATTCTGATTTGCTCAAACAGTTCTGCTCAAGATGCTAAAGGGACTGTCCCTAAAACAATGCAAAGTGTTTATACCTTACGTCACTGTAGATGATCAGGCTTATGGCAATATTCAGTTGTGTGTCAATTTACTGCATACACCTCTCCATATTTAGTTTTACGGTAAAACAGAGCCTACCAAAGCTAGAACAATTATAGTCACTCATGTTAGGCCAAAATGTCCAAAGAGCTGAAACTAAAAAGAATGAGTGATGCATTTAAAATGTTGCCATGTAGCTTTGCAAGTTAAGGTCACTGTAAGAGCTAACATGTTCAACAGAATGGTAAGATGCCTTTAGGCAGCTTAAGTTCCAAATCAGATGTGGCCTCTTGACATTTGGTCACTTATAACAGAACCCATTTTTAAAAGTTTAATTTCACATACCCTTCCTATCTGCATTTTAACATGATGCTACATTGAATGGTAATATTCACAAAGCTAACCATGAATGGGTAGAAATTGTCAGGATATTGGTGTATTTGCAAGTGCCTGCTATTTCAGAGCACCAATGCCATGTAACCCCCAACACCGCCATATAATCAGTTTTGATACGATACAGGAGAGGAAGGGGGGGAGGGGTGGAGAAAAAAAAAAAAAAACCGCATGCAAAGGGCTGCGTGTCTTAGCTGTTACTTTATTCTTTCTAGGAGACCAAAT
Source organism: Polypterus senegalus (assembly GCF_016835505.1). Lineage (NCBI taxonomy): Eukaryota > Metazoa > Chordata > Cladistia > Polypteriformes > Polypteridae > Polypterus > Polypterus senegalus. The sequence continues at coordinate 123,402,984 of NC_053168.1, forward strand.
TTAAAAAAGTAGGAAAAATACCTAAAAGGCCACGTGCGACTTCAGAAGAGATTAAAGATAGAAAGTTGGAAATCCTAACTGTCATGTCTTCTTCCTCCTTGTAACTGGTGCCTGACAAACAGCAGAGCTACTTTCAGACTCACAGTATTTTACTCTTTAAAGAAAAGTCTACCATATAGGGATTAGAAGAAATGTACCTAAGTGGATATTTATTCAGAGAACAGAGTAAAGCTTGAGAAGCAAACACTCCCTTCTAAGGAGACAGAGTGGAAGCCATGTACAGTAGTTAATTAAAACAAACCAGGGAAATATGAAAAGAAAAAAGTGTCATGCACAGTTCATTTATTTATCATAAAATTCACACAGAAATTCAGCACTCACTACAAAAAAAAAAAAAAAAAAAGTTGTTAACAAAGAAATCACAGGCTACAGCATGAAAGCATTAAAACAACAAAAAAGACCCTTTTTGCTCCCCATGGCAAAGTCAACACTCCTCAATAAAACGGAAAAACAAGAGAGGCTCCAAACTCGCCACTACAGCGTCCCCCATTAAACAAATCAAAAGGCACACAGTTTAGCTATCAACACCACTTCATTACGATAAAAAGCACACACAGCTCTATCGACTATTAAAAAAATACAAAAAAGGGGGAAGAAAACATACATGCATTGTTAATCACCATTTATGCTTGTTTGTGTATGTTTGAGTCTACTTGGTTACAGTTTAAGATCTACTCATTTCGGAGCAGAACTATTCCACCTCTTATCACATATCCTTCTCAAGACACCAGTTACCTTAACAGTAAACGACCCTGTCAGATCAGAAAGAAATAAATAACATTGAGTCAAGCTAGAAAAATAGGGTACAGTGTTCTTGTAGATCAAAAACAGTATTCTTCAGAACAAGAATTAAGATTACTAAATGGGGACATATTAACTTGACTCAGATCATATTAGTGTGTCTTAACTTAGAATACATGGTTATGAATACAGTTTGGGGCAGGGGGGTTAAGGTGGGGTTTGAAGAGACAGGAACATTTAATCCTATTGCGTTTCCAGACAAAAACAAAATTAATACTATACACATACAAAATAAAACATGTGTTAATAAAAATTACATACCCAAAAGGCCGCTGAATGAAAGCAGGGTGTATCTGCTGAACCCCAAAGGCAAAACCTAAAATGAGGTGGTGTGTTAGTATCCTGTATCAGCGTGTTCTAAAATGCAGAAATTGTACACATAAAACTAATTTTCAAAAATCAAGCATTGTTAAAAAAAAAACAAACAACAACAACAATTGGCACCACAGACCTAAAGGAAAACATATATACATGGTTCCCTCTAACATGTACAGGTTTTAAAAAAAAAAAGGATTCAGAAAACAGAGGGACACTTGCACATACAGATCCATTTTCTGAATCCACTTTTTCCGTAACAGGGTCACAGGACATGGTTATAACAGGCTAGTCCTGTAGTATATGGAGGAATGCAAGCAGAATGGGGTGCACTATGGACAAGCGTACAAAACACACACACGCATTCTTAAAAACCGGCTTTCCTACTGTATTGGAGTGTCACAGTGAACAATAAATCCTACTGTGAATATAGAGCAAGGGTACAAGGCAGGAAAGTCTTGTAAAGTAAGCTAGTCCACTGCAGGGTATCTATGCTGGGTTAAGAGTCACCATCTAACTTAATATGGGCATTTTTGGAATGCGATATGTTGCGATTGTACCTGGAGAAGGTCCACCGAGTCACAGGGATAAAACGCAAAACCCACACAAAACTATGAATGGGCTGGAAATTTAAACTGGGTACCTGCAACTGCGAGGCAGCAGTAGAGATAACAACCATTCCGCCGAGTTCGTATGTATAAAATAAACAGAAACTGATATGTTAATATTTAAAAAGTTCAACCTTTTTTCTGACTTTTTTTTTTGTAAAACCTCTGTTATTTGTATGGAATGTTACTTAATTTTAATAAATTCAATTAAAAAAAAAAAGTTCAACTTTTTAATTTTCTAAACAAAACAATATGAAGTGATGGCACTGTCAAATTACAGTGCTTAGAACCCATTTACAATATCCTGCTTGGCTGCACTCTGTGTCCTGTTTAGCGTTTCGTGTTCTGACCCTGAAATGAGCGAGTGTGTCAGGTACATGTAACTGTAGTCAGACGGCATCCTACCCAGGATGGGCTACTGCTTAGTTCCCAATCCTAGTGAGTTACACTCTGGTATGTTCTGTTCCTACACTAAACAAAAGGATGCTCTGAAAAAAAGATGGACGGTTGTTTGAATATTTTACATTAGCTAGTTAAATAAACACAAATGATAATTTCCAGACTTTCATTTTACAACAAATTACCCAATGACTTGGCACCTCTGTAATAGTGGATAACTCAACAGAACTGAAGATGAAGAAAAGTACTTTACCCTGTACGGGAAATAAGGTCACTACAGTAGAGGTGTGGAAAAAGCAATTGAATTCATTTTTTTAACATTAAGGTATACTGTGGTGTCCACACCACTTGGTTAATAAATTGTAATTATAAGAAAGTGCAGTTTTACTTATAAATTATACAAATTTTCGTGAAAATACTAATCTGGTCTCCACATAAAAATTAACCACAAAGTATTTCAATTTACATAATTTCCAAATGAATCTAAAACCAGTACTGTATATACCAGAAAATGACAGAGGCATGCTGGTCTACTAACAGATTATGCTGGCACCATTACAAATGAGTGCTCTTCTGACTCCCTTAATATATTAAAAATACAGTTGAAGATTCTTGTTTGGTCTATTTCTGTGTAACTGATATTAAGTTTTTGTAACCTAGGAATTGTAATTCGCTTGTATTCTGTTCTGAGTTTTTGCTTTATGATGACTTCTGAAACCTTGCCCTGTAACACTTGACTCTAAAGACCAACCAGACTGATGTTTACTCGAGTGTGTTGACCTCTTTGGTAAGTAGCTTTGGATGAAAGTATCTGCTAAGAAAATAAATGTAAAAGTCTAAGTACTTCATCCGAGGGCACAACAAATGACGGCCATAAACCGGCATCCTCTCGCAACAGGTCAACATTTCAACACACGCCATCAAAATCCTTAAACGGGCTGGATGTGAGGTACCCAGTCTGCCCGGGGCCACGGTTTGTCTCACCTGGTTGCATCACTCTTGGCTTCGCCCCCAGGTATGCCAGGTTTACATTGGCTTTCCTGCCGTCGATGATTGGGTTGGGATCTTTGCAAGCCCTCTCGGCGGCGGCTCGGTCTGCCATGGTGACCTCGAGAAAAAAAGAGAGAGAGAGAGAGAAAAGGCACATTAGAGCAAGAGCTTCCCGCGAGATGCCGCCCACGCGTTACCTACGCACACACCCGCGTGCGCTCCTTCGCTCGTTTGTCCGAGATCACCTAGTCCAGGCCCCCAACCGGCGTGGGGTCCTGGGTCGTGACGACAGCAGAATAATTCGCACCAACTTTTTTGACATGGTGTGGCTCTCGGGTCAGGTGCTCGACGAGCCTCCGTCTTCAGAAAGGTAAAATTAGATTACAACGGTGTGTGCACGCCGCCTGCGCGCTCTTTACTCGCTAAAAGTTAAAATACATTCACGGACAACGCTTCCTACGCACTTGTCACATCGGACTGCGGTCGAACTGTGGTAGTTGTCAAAGCAAGAAGAGCACGTCTATCGCTTGAAAGGCAAGCGGGTAGACTTTTCTCTTCCAACAAGTCAGCTTACTCCGTCTTTCCTCAACCCGTGCGTCAGTTTGCGAGACCCCCTTTTCCGAGCCCTCCTCGTGCTGTGGCCGCTACTTCCTAAAGCAGCGCCGGCAAGCTGTCAGAAAACGCTGCTCGGGGAAGCGAAACCGGGCGCCTTACACTCCTGTGAAATACTTACGAATCCGTAGCCCCGGGATTTTCCAGTCTGCCTGTCCGTAATAACTACAGCTTCTTCTATTTCGCCGAACACCTCAAAATATTTCCTGAGACTCGAGTCTGTGGTATGATAAGGGAGGCCCCCAACAAAAATCTTCGTGTAGGTGGTATCCTTTTGGGTAGTGTGCATCTTCAACAAATAGTTCTATAGTGCAATAAAGTTGACAAAAATAGTGCAATTTTTAATTTAAATTATAAATACACATATATCATACAAAGTAAAAGTTGCTGACAACAACTGGCTTAAAAAAATGAGGTAGATAGTATAATCAACACTAGACGCAAATGGATTGTCCTCGCAAATGTGTTAAGCCCTCCCGCTGCTTGTTTCTGTTGCAACTGAACGCTTTTATCGAAAGCCAATTGAGTAAATGTATCCCCTGAAGCCCCGCCCTTCGCCCAGGCCCCGCCCTCCTCACACGCGCCTAGCAGACAGCTGTTGTGCCCGTGCGGGAGGTGTGCTTGTGTTTCTTTGTTCGCTCAGTCGCTGCTTTTGAAGGGGCGTCCAATTGGGAACGCTGCGCTTTCCTTTTTTTCTTTAATTATAGACAAAACTCCTGTCATCAGGTTTCGAGCTGCTTTGGCCCATTGTTGTGCAATGCCTTTAGCAGCGCATAGAAAAATGAAACCTATTTACACAAAAGACGTACGTAAATGATAATAAACTTTATGTGGATAAGGTTGTATATGGGCGCCTGGACCGTTTCGTTCGCTGTTTTGGACATACATTATATTGCTTTATTTCATATATACATAATTATCGAGATACATTTTAACTGTATTTTACAAATTGTGTTTTGGTCTCGAAAACTATACATACTTTTTAAGGAGAAGACTTTAGTGATATATCCAATATACTCATCCATATTTTTTGTAGACTGTTCTGAGGTACATGCATGTATGAATTTAGTTGTATTATGTACACATGACAATAAAGTTGACATGACATTTCCTAAAGTGACTTTTTTCATTGTAGAGTCTATAGGAGCAGACACAAGACCGGAACCAGAAAAAGGCAGAACCTCAGGTACACTCACCTATGCTGGATCAACTTAGTGCAATTAATTTAAAAGTTGTGAGGAAGCCAGGGTACCAAAGTAAAAGCCATTTGTCAAAAGGGAGAACATGTAAACTCCACACAGCTAGTTACCAGTTGCATTTGGCATTGAACCATAGAATGTGTGGAAGTGTAAAATGGTGGTAATTACCCCTCACTGCCTTGCCATCTTGAATCAGGCAGTTAGCAATCATACAACCCGCACTTCAGAAGAGGTCAGCCATCTGAAACTAAGTGTGTTTGGGCCGGGTCAGCACTTCGATGGGTGACCATTTAGGAAAAAGCTCGAGTTGCTGCTGTAAAAGGTAAGATCATTAGGGGTGTTTACCCTGTGGTCTATGAGTGGATCCCAAAGCCCCAGTGCAGTGATGGTAACACTTTGGATGAGACATTAAAACTGAGGCCTTGACTCTCTGTGATCATTAAACATACTGTACCTGGGCTTCTTTCAAAATAGTAGGGTGTTTCCCAGCGTCATGGGTAAATTTCCCACTATGGCCTGGTCACTCTGGTCCCCATTCCCTGTCCCTTGTTGGCTAAGTACAGCTAATGTGTGGTGAGCATACAGGTGCAAAAATAGCTGCCATCGCATCATCCAGGTGCATGCTACACATTGGCGGTGGTTGAAGTGGTTCCCAGTGTCTATGTACAGCACTTTGTGTAGGTTAGAAAAAGCACTATATAAAAATTTAAGTAATTTATCATTTAATATTATTGGTAGCAAAGAAAGTGTTCCCTGTTGTCTATGTGAAGCAATTTGAGTAGGTTAGAAAAAGCAGTATGTTTACACACATAGAAGTTCGATTGGACACACATTTAAATGGGACTCAGTGCAAGTAAAATTCAAGACTAATACTAAAAGTGCCAGAGAACTGGCTGAATCGTGGCTATCCAATGAAAATGCCATAGCAGACATTTGGACATGAACCTAGCATATGCATGATTAAAAAGATGAACATCCATCCATCCCGCTATATCCTAACTACAGGGTCACAGGGGTCTGCTGGAGCCAATCCCAGCCAACACAGGGCGCAAGGCAGGAAACAAACCCTGGACAGGGTGCCAGCCCACCGCAGGCCACACATACACCAAGTACAATTTAGGTTCACCAATGCACCTAACCTGCATGTGTTTGGACTGTGGTAGGAAACTGGAGCACCCAGAGGAAACCCACGCAGACACAGAGAGAACATGCAAACTCCACGCAGGGAGGACCCAGGAAGCGAACCCAGGTCTCCTAACTGCAAGGCAGTAGCGCTACTCACTACGCCATCGTGCCACCCAAAGATGAACATGCAAATAACAAATAAGACTTTGTGACCAACAAACTCCAAAATCCACCTCATACATCCTCCCCCCACATCCACCAGTCCTCCCCTCCTTATTTGCAAGATATTGCCTTGGGTTCCTGTAAGTCTAATCCTTTTTCTCTGTCTCCTGGTAGGAATCGAAAGCTTAGAAATGAAATACTATTTTAAGATATGTGATTTAATTTCACTCTTTTTGGATTTCCAGCTACAAAAAAGCAGTATATAAAAATGTAACTAATTAATTTATCATTTAATATATTACCTTTTTGTTTGGATGTGGCTAATTCAGGACATGCTAATGCACACACCTGCACTCCCTCAAAGTGGAGAAGGTTCAGGCTGCACACATTCACTGTGGTTTTCATTGTTTGTGGTCATTAGGCCTCATCACCTGTTGTACTAGAAGTCTATTGTAGTGAAGGAACTTATTCCTGCCCATTAAAAAAAAAGAATACAATTTATAAAAATGTTACATTTTCATAGAGGAGCACTGGAATCATCAGGTAGAAGGGTACTTTCATCAAATTGGCTGGCCCACCACTGACTCAGCTATGAAATGGCCAGTAGTCGGGAGGCAGCTTGATCGCCGAGGACTCTGTACAAATTCAAATCCTCTTATGTGATATAATCTACTCTTGCATTTTGATCTGTTCTTGTACTATTGTACTATTCTATTGTATTGAGAGTTACTTATGTTCTGTTCTGTGTATTGTATTTATCCATATTTTGTCACACACTGCACGCCCAACCTACCTGGAAAGGGGTCACGCTCTGAATTGCCTTTGCAGAGATTTCTTCCATTTTTTTCCCCTATAAGGGTGTTTTTGCGGAGTTTTTTCTTGTCTTCTTAGAGAGTCATGGCTGGGAGGCTGTCAAGAAACAGGCCCTGTTAAAACCCATTGCAGCACGACTTGTGTGATTTTGGGCTATAGAAAAATAAATTGTATTGTAATTATACTGTATAGTGGGTCAATTCAGAGTGCCAATTAACCTAGCTACCTTTAAACTTGTCTGCTGTGATTCAGGGTGCCGAAGTGACCTGCATAGCATGTTACACACTGAAGCATAAGTTAAGATTTGTTGCTACAGCCTTAAGACTTCAAATTTAGCTGACACACTTAACATATTTCTTATATGCTTTTGTGACAGAGGAAGAAAGAGACAAAAATTATTTGAAAATAAAAGTTCATTTCAAATTCAGTACCCACTTTTTCTGTTACAGGGTGAGAAAGAGATGGAAGCTGTCTCAGGTGTCTGAAGAGATTGTCAGGCCATCACAAGGCAATTTCATGCAGGCACCCACCATTGGACTAATGTCTAATAAACTGCAGGAGAAAGTCTGAATGCCAAGGGGAAATTAACACTGCTCACCAAAAGTACACCAGCCAGAAATAAAACCAGGATCCAAGAACTGTAAGGTGTCCATGTTGTCCACTATGCCAGTCTTATATGTTGCCTTGTGTGTCAAATTACCACATATCAGTTACAGATTTGGTTGTGTGTGGTGTGCTTATTAATTATTTACCAATAGCAACGAAATACTGCAAACATTTTGTCTCCTTGATATATTGTTTTTGGAAATTATGATCTGTGTATGTCTAAAAGCATTTTATCATCATAGGTATTAATTAAAAAAGGTTATTTTCCAATATTTTGCAAACATTGTTTAAAGCAAATGGAAAATCTTAAAAACAATTTACACAAAATGTAATTGGGAGTCATCAAATTAAAACAATTTCCCATCCTTATAACTATAAATTTCAGTTTATTCTGACAAAATGTATTTTTAATTAGTTTCACAGTTTGTTGTAACTGAGGTCAGTAAGTAGTTTTATACCCGACTCTGAGGCTGCTTCAGTAGTAATCCCTGGCACCATTTGCAGGCTTACTGTGCTCCTAAACTTTGTAACTTACTTCCAGTTGGTGTTTGACAGCTGCAGATAACAGATCTGTTAAAGTCAATACTAACGGCCTTTTTATCTGAGCAAGCTTTTAGTTAGACTTCTTGACAATACTAGAACTCCCACTACTACCTCTCTTTGTAGTGAAGGAGGAACTGTAGACCTGTATGTGAAGTTCAGGACAGGCAGCATTAATGCCCTTGTAGAGGACTCAGAATCAGTGTAGCAGCTCATCAACAATTTAATTAGTATTATTGGACGGTAGACTAATAGAATATGTACAGATACAGTAGATTCAGAAAATATTCAGGTTCCCTCACTTTCTCCATATTTTATTGTGTTGTATATTTAATATTAAATGTAAAAGTGCACCACCAGTCTACACTCACTAACCCATTATAAAACAGAGAAAACATGTTTTCAAAAAGCTTTGCAAGTTTATTAAAATCAGAAGCTCACATCTCTTATTTCTACAAGTATCCAGAACTTTGCTGTGGCAATTCAAATTGTGGTCAGGTGCATCCTGTTTGCTTTATTTCTCCCTGGGACATTTCTAGAACTTGATTAGAGTCTGCCTGTGGCACACTAAATTGATTGGACATCATTTATAAAGGCACACACTTGTGTGTTCAAGGTCCCACAATTCACACTGCATGTCAGAACAAAAACCACCACCATAAAATCTAAGGAACTCTTTGTAGACCTCTGCAATCAAACTGTGGTGAGGTATAAATCAGGACAATGGTATAAAACAATTTCTAAAGCTTTCAGTGTTGCCAGCAACATAGTGGCCTCAGTAATTGCAAAATGGAAAAAGTTTGGAACCACCAGGACTCTTCCAAGAGTTGGCCATCTTGCCAAAATGAGTAACCGGGGAAGAAGGGCCTTTGCCAAGAAGGTGACCAAGAACCAAATTGTCACTCTAACAGAGCTTCAGAAGTTCTCTGCCGAGATGGGAGAACCTGTTGGGAGAGCAACCATCTCAGTAACACTCAATCAGGAGCATATGGTTGTCTGCTCGGAGTTTGCTTAACAGCAAGATGAGACACAAATTGCAGTATTTAAGCAGCAGACCAAGGATTATGTGTAGAGCTACTCATCACCTGCCTAAAACCATCCCTATGGTAAAGCATGGTGGTGGTAGCATCATGCTATGGGAGTGCTTCTCCACATCAGGGACAGGGGGCCTGGTCAGGATTGAGGGAAGGATAAATGCAGCCAGTTACAGATAGGTTAGTGATGAAAATCTGTACCAGAGTGCACATAACCTCAGACTGGAGAAACGGTTCACCTTTCAGTGACTGAAGCATACACCAGAACAATGCTGAAGTGGCTTTGGGACAAGTCTATGACTATCCTTGAGTGGCCCATTCAAAGTATAGACTTAAACCCTCATTGAACTATCTGTGGGGAGACCTGAAGATGGCAGTTTAAAGATGCTTCCCATCCAAAGGAACAGAGCTTGAGAGGATCAGATATGAAAAATGAGACAAGCTGCCCATATCCAGGTGTTCAAAGCTAATGGAGATGCATCAAGAAGCCTCAAAGCTGGAATTTCTGCCAAAGGGGCTTCTACAAAGTACTGAATTAAGGGTCTGAACAATTATAAGAATGAGAGAATTTGTTTTTTAATTTTTAATACATTTGCAAAACTTTCTGAAAACATGTTTTCACTCTGTTATTATGGGTTATTGAGTGTAGCTTGATGGTCAAAAATAGTAAATTTATCAATTAAAAATACATCTACAACACAAAAAAGTGTACAGAAAGAGAAGGGGTCTGAATACTTTCTAAATGCACTGTATGCATATATTTTTAAGTGACTGTGTGGGTCTGTGCTTTCTTGTCATTAAACACTCACACAGTATAAAGACTATCTATATAATAAAAGCCCAGCGCGGTGTCCGTGTCTGGGTGCGCGTTCCTTTTGGCTGTATAGCCGCCCCGTAGAAAAGCCCCAGTCCGTCCCCTCTCAGAATTCCTGCTTACCCCCCTCCGTTCTTTCCCCTTTGCTTTTATTTTTCCTATTCCGAAAATCTTTTCAAAACAAAAGTAAAGAAATAGACAGAGCGTCACATTAACGTCTTCTCCCCTCTGCCTATTAAATAATCAATAAAATGAAATTAAAAAATCACGAAAGAAACAGAAACCACAACCTACGCTTACAGCGTACACCGCACTTCTGGCGTTACAGCCAGACACGTGGTGTATGCAGGTTATGAGGTGTGACACTAATTAACGCCCGTACTACAACAGATTATATTGTTCATATACTATTAACTATTTACAGGGATCAACTCTTTTGGGGAAGTTCATAACAAAAAAAAAATGAAATTATAAATAACATGTGCACTTGAGTATTTCGAGCCCCGTGTCTGAGTCGGATGGTTCCCCTGGTCACCAATTCGTGTGTTTCACTATGCCTTTCCGTCTTCAGCTACCCGTGTGCACTCGTACGGAGGAGACCTTACGGAACAAAGCCGAAACAAAACGCAACTAAACCTGCTGCTGCGAGAGAGGACACATTACAGCGTGATCACGAAGCAAAGAGGCAAAGGCTTGACAGTTGCTCGCAAGAAACGGACACTCAGCATTCACACAAATTAGCTCAACGACGCGTCTCTGCCGCACAACGAAATGCAACTGAAACCCCTGCAGAGAGAGAAGACAGATTACGCCATGATCACGAAAGAAAGAGGCAAAAGCGTGCCAATGAGACACCTGACGAGAGGTCCTTACGATTGAGTCCTTCAACTGTGGTCATCCAACGCGCAGCGTAGCGTGCACCAAGTTGCTAGTTTAAATATAAATTACTAAAGCTCCATGCAGAAATTAGTACACATATCAATCTGTTTCAATTAATGCAACATTCCATAATCCAGTGGGCCCTAGTGCATGCTGTTTGCCTCTGCCTTTCTAACACTATTGTTTAAATGATTTTTGCAACATTACTTTTTAAATCAATTGTATATTGCCTGCTAGATACTTTTTGAATTTAATGTATTTTTATTTATTATTAAGTGTCCTAGACACTAGTGGTGTTAATAGGAACTGAAATTCAGTCCTTGAATATCTAGACTGGTGCAGTGGCATCGGTAGGGAGGGACTTCTGGGGCCCCTGATAGCAAGCATCCAGCCCCTGATTTTTTATAAGCCCCACCACCCCATTTAAATCGATATAGGCTTCCAGCCCCTGATCTTTGTGGGCCCAGACCCCACTCCCTCCCATTCTGCATTGTGACACACATGGATGACTACATGAAAACTCCATGGGCCAATACGTCTCCCACCCCACACTCTTTGACAGTGCAAAATTGCTATTCTACTGTGAGAAAACCCTACCTCACCATCTAGCATATATGTTGGACTAATGGTGTTATTGGAGGGAAGGGGGGGGGGGCTAAGCCCCAAATAAGTACTAGAGGCCAGCAAAACCAATGGACTTGTTCCTGTCTCCTACTCCTTGCAACCCCATTATACAGTAGAACAAGTGGTTGAAAAAATGAAAATGGATGCTGATGCTCTCAGATGATTTAAAATGCAGAGGCTCAGCAATTCATGAGGTCAAATAAAAGATTACATGACTGCACTTAAGAAATTTACCTGGATTCCTGTGAATCTCAAATTTGATTTTAAGCTTTTTTTAAGTTGTGGGAACCCATCTGGTTAGTTCCTGAATATATAAGAGACTGTCTAGCCTTGTATCAGCTCAAATAATGACCTTCATTCTAGTTGTGTTTTAGCAATTCCTTCTGTTCGTTTTAAATATGGGGGAGAGACTGCATTGCTCAAATTATAAAAAATACTTTTCAACAGTAGTGTGGCACTCCACCACTCTTAGTCATTTTGCTTGTATTGTTGAACTATTTCTTGATTTTATTTTGTGTTTAATTTAATTTTATATTTTTAATCTTAATGTACAGTATTACCTTTGAATTCTATAGTGCTTGTATATTTCCTTTTATTGTGCTTGAAGCACCTTGCAATGAAGGTACAAAGATAAAAAAACATTTATTTCCATGACACATTTTCGTATATAGGACTAGCTGACCCCTGTAGCTTCGCTCGCGTAGAAGTGAAACAGGACAGCTAGGAGGGTCCTGCCTGGCTCCCTACTCCTGACGTCACGCTTCCCTCTCCCTTTGGCCTGCAGCCTCTGTCTCGGATTAGTGCGAGTATATTGCTCCTGCTAGCGAGCTATGATTCTTTGCGCAATGAGAGAAGTTGCAAAATCAACCAGAATATTCATGCAAATTTTAGAGAAAAGCCTGATTAAATTAAGTAGGTCTCTCGTTTGCTAGCTAAGCAGATGTAAAATACTGTTCGAGGCTAGCGCATGAGTGAGGAGGGCCCCACCGCCCTCCCCTCGGCCCGCTGCGTGTCTCTCAGACTTGCGCAAATAAATCGGCACTGCAAGCACACTGTGATATTTAGCACAATGAGAGAAGTTACAAAATCAACCGGAATGTTCAAGCAAATTATAGAAAAAAATGATCTGAATCCGTTAAGTAGTTCTCTCGTGAAAAGTGGACAGACAGACAGACGTTGGATTTTATATCTAGAGAGATGTCGCTCAAAGTGCTTTACAAGATGTCAAAGAAAAACTTGCAAGAGAAGAAAAACAAATCAGAAATAGATAAAAATACAAATGAATAAATACTAAAAATATAAAAAAAAAATAAATCAATATGCACTTACATATGTATAAATATGTAAGCAACAGAAATTATAGAATTCTTATGTATAGATTTATTTTAAAGTCTCAAACGATAAGTTTAATAGTATAGTCACATGGCTGGGGAGGACAGAAACATTTTTTAAAACGTCCAGGGGTAAGATGCTAAAGAAATAACAAAATCTGCTGGGGTTCCAAAAGACCACTCAGTCCCCACCATGTATTGTACCAAACATAACTTAAGTATTATTATTATTATTATTATTATTATTATTATATAATTTTCTGTACCTGATCAGTGTCTCTCCTGGCTTAAATGTGCACAGGTTGGGTAACAGCTCTGAATAGCCCATCAGTTCATGGCAGGGCACACACTGGACTCATTTATATTTGTCAATCAGCCCAATAGCAAGACAGACTCATTCGTTACATACTTTTGCCAGTTTATTTGGTATACCCCCTCATTTTCACAAACATCTTACATTCCAATACATCATGTATGGCCAAAAAAGTATGTGGGCACCCCTCCTTATTGAGTTTAGCTGGCTCATTGTTAAAATCAAGCACATAGCCATACAGTCTCCACTGACAAACACCGGTAGTGAAATGGGTTATACTGAAGAGCTCAGTGAGTTTAAATGTGGCATTGACATAGGATGCTACCTTTGCTACAAGTCAGTACATGAAATTTCTGCTCTGCTAGATTTATAAGAAATATTACTCACCTTGAAGTCTGTTAAATGCATTTTATGATACCTCAAATGTATTTTGAGAATCTAGGCTGTCAAGAAGCTCAATCAATATCCAGCATGTCACTGTGGTCTGTTTAATTTACTCTGCTTTGCACACAAACACATAACCTGCTTATGAAGTATGATACTATCATGTAAAATATATTTCATTTCATTGTACACTATATGGCCAAACATATGTTGACACCACTCCAAAATGTGGAGTTCAGGTGTTTTAGTCGTACACATTGTTTACAGGTGCATCAAATCCAACACACATTCATACAGTCTCCATTGGCAAACAATGGTTGTAGAATGCGTCATACTAAATAACTTAAATGTGGCATCTAATTGCCATAAATCAGCATGTGAAATTTCTGCTCTGCGGTTACTGTGTTATTATTTCTGAAGTGGAAGCATTGAGGAGCCACAACAGCACAGCCACAAAGTGGTAGACCATGCAGATTCACAGGTCGGTGAGTGCTGAAACTCATAGCACGTAAATGTCTCCTATCCTAAGCTACACTACTCACTACAGAGTTCCAAACTTCCTTTGGAAGCAATATCAGCTCATGACCTGTGCATAAGTAACTTAAGGAAAAGGGTTTCCATGGCCAGTCTATCACACGTCACTATCTGACAGTCTGATGAATGAGTCTAGCGGATATTCTTTGGTGAATTTCCAGGTTTCAATTCCTCTGCCCAAAGAAATCTCACAACAATGGTGCAATACCATAGCGGAGTGTCCGTGTTCATTTGACATTGGCTTTAACTAGACTAACGATAGAGCACCGTGCTGTGCGTGTCTGAACTTCCCATAATACATCGCAAATGTGTTGTATTGTGCCAGCTTCTGTCCATTGTGGTTACCATGTCATATTCAAATTGCCTTTACTTTCTGATTTCCCCTTGTACTTTAGTAGCCCACTAAAGCTGGACGATTAGCTGGTATCACGGTCCTTCATCTGGAATGGATAAACCCAGGCTGTGAAGGTAAAACAGATATGTGACTTTTGGTTGCACCTCAAATACTGTCCCCCTGCATCCCCATTTAGACTGGACCCTGTAAAAGCAGACAATCAATCACATGTTGGAGAACATATTTGTACGATATATACAGCAAATGTAAATCTCCGTCTGACCAGTTCAGGGTCATGGGGGACATAACCAGTATTAGCAATAGCAGAGAGAAGCCAGAAACCAAACCCAGACTGGATGCCAGTCTGTTGCAAGATACTAAATTTAGGTTTGTATATAATGTACATTCTCCATACCATTCTATAAATAAGAAAATGTCACTTTCTTTATCTGTATTATTTACTACTGAATAGTTAATGTGATTAGACAAGAAAGAAAAGCTAACAAGTTGGGTGCAGATCACTTAATCCCTAAGATCATTGATCATTCAACATTGGCAAGTTTGTGAATAATCTGAAGAGTCTAGCGCTTTTGCCTTAGTGACAATGACCTTCAGAGGACAGCCTTGTGTTATTAGTGAAGAGATTTAAAAAAAAAAGGTAGCATATGGCATTTGTAATTGCAGTGAGATCTGAAAACAAACAAACAGCCCTAAGACAAGCAGATCTATAGACGTTTCAAAGCATGTCATAATAAGACGTCTTGACGGCAGTTTACCAGCTGATTGGTGGCCATGTGCATAATGTATGACGGATTTCTAGAGAGGACGCTCGGTCTGTGTGCAGTCATCTAAAGAAACTAGAAACATAAGCCCCTGGGGACAGTTCCAGACAACAAGCCCATTTTTAGGCCCTTGAAAATGAGCACAGAGAAGACAAGCTGCCAAATGCTATGGGCTTTTTTTTTCCTCTTCAGCTAGGCAATTTGATCAGCTCTCTATCGTGAGCCTCTTTATTTATTTACGATGAGGTAGCATATGCCTGTCGGTGGCATTCTGTACCGTCATGTCACTGCCTGTGCTTCCTGAGTCAGCAGAGGGCGACCGGAGGGTTTGTCTGTTGTGAATGGAAGAGAAGAGAAACTTTGTGTGAAAACTTGGTGGAACTGAGCAAAGTTTTGAAAAGCCACACTTGCAGGACTCTCATTTGGTAAAAGGACTCCATAGCCTGCCCACGTTTACAGTAATCCTCCATTGATTACAGAGCCCAAGGTAAATCAGTAAAGCAACTGAGGTAATAATGTACAGCAGAAAATGAAAGATGGCCTGCTTCTATGCATTATCGTGTATCTGTTATGTACCAGTCTCAGACTTGGTTGTGGTAGAAATTAACATCTTAATTAAAGAAAGACATTTATTCTCTTCCAGGACAAGTTTGATAAAATATTTTTGAGTCAGTAATCAGGCAGGAGAAAGCTCGTCCATCTGCGTCATTTATTACTCTTGCAGCACCAGGCTGAAGAGGAAGCATCCATCATAGCAATCTGTTACAGCATATTCAGAATGATAAAAAAAAAACAAATGGTAGAAGTCCATTTTATAAACAGTTGAATTTACATACATTGTCATCAATGCATATGTGACAATTGTCCAATCTTCTTATTTACAGGATATCTGCTGAGCTCTGAGTACATTTTGTATATGACAGGGGTGGCCAACTCTGATCCTGGAGAGCCACAGTGGCTGCAGGTTTTCTTGACCATTTTGTTAATTATTGGCTAGTTTTTGCTACTAATTAACCAGGGCTGTGGAGTCGGAGATAATTTTGGGTACCTGGAGTCAGGGTCGGCAAATATGCACCGACTCCGACTCCTAATAAGTTTAAATTATAATGAAGAAAAAAAAAAATACAGCAAGTTCAAATGTCCTATTTCACAAACAATAGTCATAATTAAGTACTTATCTGATGTAAGAATAAAGCCCAGTGCATAGTTGTGTTACTACTAGTGTGAAGTTCAGCAGAGTTATTATACAACCTGACATTCACATATTGTAATCTGGATTATGGTGCATAACAAAACGTCTTTTTATTTTATTTCACAAATAATGTGTTTAACAAGTTCATTTGAGTGTAAACAAGTGTAATGATGTAGGTGGAGGTGTGTGCTATGGCCTGATGTTGTGTTCAGGGGTCCTTGTCTTTTGTTTAAACTGGCCAATACGGTAGAGAGTCAGTTTCCTAGCCAGTAGTTCTGTGGTTAAATGATGTATACGTTGCCTTTCTTTAACCAACACGGAAAATACATTAGCATATTAAATGCAGAGGCGTCAGAGTTGGGGAGTCGGAGTCGAAGTCAGAAGTACCAGAAACTAAGGAGTAAGAGTCGAAGGATTTATCTACCGATTCCACAGCCCTGTAATTAACTTCATTTCATTGATTTGCCATTAAAGACTCAGACCCTTTAAATCAGGGCTGAGCAACGTTGGTCTTGGACGGCTGCAGTGGCTTCAGGTTTTTATTCTAACCCAATTTCTTCATGTGAAATCATTCATTGCCGATGAAGCACTTATTGCTCCAGTGACATTTTTCTGCTTCATTTTAGTTGTCTCGCTTGTTAAGATTTTGAACCCTTGATTGTTTCTTTTAGTGTTAAAACAGCTGTATTCATTGTTTTCACTGCTCCTTATTAGCAATAAGATGCAGATGACAAAGTGGTTCTCCATCTAGCTCACAGGTGTCGAACTCCAGGCCTGGAGGGCCACAGCGACTACAGGTTTTCATTCTAACCTTTTTCCTAATCAGTGACTTGTTTTCACTGCTAATTCACATTTTAATAGCCCTGTTAGAGGGATTCAGTCCTCTGAATTGATTCGTTTCCTTATTAAAATGCAGCCAAACAGAAATGAGATGTGAAACGAGGCAACAGATGACCAGCTAAACTGAGACTTCAAACTCCAACCATTTTCTTAATGAGAAGCCAATTCTTGCTGTTAATTATCTCTTTATTTAATTCCACGGCTTATTGTTGCTTTCGTTCTGCCACAGCAGACATTTCCAAAACTGTTGATTTTCTGTTTTTCATAAGAACATCGTCAAAGTGTTTTGGTGAGTTGAGAGATCAACCTTACTGATACCTTCACCTTTCTTTATTTTCAGATACTGTATGATGTGGAAGCTTGTTTTGTGTCTCATTATTGTTTGGCTGCTAATTAAGGAAAAAGAAACAACTAAAGGGCCTGAGTCAAGTTAATTAAAAGAAGTAATTAGCAGCAAAAACCGGTCACTAATTAAGAAGATGGTTAGAATGAAAACCTGCAGCCACTGCGGCCCTTCAGGACTGGAGTTTGACACCCCTAGCTTTTCTCCATTTCCGCCCATGTGTTTTCACCATGGTTTCCTCCGGGCGCTCCGGTTTCCTCCCACAATCCAAAGACATGCAGGTTAAGTGGATTGGCGATTCTAAATTGGCCCTAGTGTGTGCTTGGTGTGTGAGTGTGTTTGTGTGTGTCCTGCGGTGGGTTGGCGCCCTGCCCAGGATTGGTTCCTGCCTTGTGCCCTGTGTTGGCTGGGATTGGCTCCAGCAGACCCCCGTGACCCTGTATTCGGATTCAGCGGGTTAGAAAATGGATGGATGGATGTTTTCACCATTCACTATTTGATTTAATTAAATACTCAGAAGGAAACAGAAGAGAAAGTGAAAAACTGGACTTGACTCATCCGTTTTAGGCTTCAAGTCATTTGGAAGATACATGTATCATTAGAAAGGAAAAACAAAAATTAGAAAGAACTGACATGGTAGAGTTAGAACACTAACAAGCCATGAAATTAAGTAAGCTCTGTTATTGGTGAGGACTGGCTTCTAATTAAGAAACTGGGTTGGAATAAAAACCTGCAGCCACTGCAGCTCTCCAGGATTGGAGCTGGCCACCCCTAGATATCATCCTTCCTTTGGTACCTACTTATCTTTTGTGCATTTAGCCATTTCAGTAGTTCTTCTTCATGACATGTCTTAAACCAAATGCTTATATGTTTCAATGTGCAGTGCAAGCCGAAATACCCAACTGTTTTTACTTCTAAATTATACAGTGTACAGTGCCTATAAAACATATTCACCACCTTTGAAGTTTTTTCATTTTATTTTCATATAACATTGAATCTCATTGGATTTAATTTGTCTTTTTTAACATTGATTAACAGAAAAAGACTCTTTAATGTCAGCATGAAAACAGATAATTCCAAAACAAAATAGGCATGATATTAAATAGACATTTAATATGACACACCTAAATCACTTTTGAAGCAATTAAGAAGTCACATAATTAGTTCAATGGTGATGACCTGTCTGGAGTTTCAATTGGCTGAAGTATAAATGCACCTTATCTAAAAGGACTAGCTTGTGGTGAGTCAGTATGGTGGCCTAACCTACACAATCAAGACAAGACAAGACAAGACAAGACAAGACAAGACAAGACAAGACAAGACAAGACAAGACAAGACAACACCACACCACACTCATGAAAAGCACAGGTCAGCTGATGGAGAGAAAAAAATATCCAAGTGACTGAATATCCCATACAGTTCAGTTAAATCAATTGTTAAGAAATGGAATGAGTATGACACAGCTGTAAATATACCAGTGAGGGAGGCCAGCGAGAAACCTCTGATAACCCTGAAGGAGTTAAAGTTACAGTGGTTTAGACTGAAAAGACTGTGCAGACTGTTACTTGGGCAAAACAAAAGCACATATAGAGTTTGCTAGGAGGCACTTAGGAGACTGAAGTCAGCTGGAAAAAAGTTGTGTGGGGTGAAGAGACCATAACTGAGCTGTTTGGCCATCAGACTAAGTACATTGTGTGCACTACACATTATCAAAAACGCAACATGCCTACTGTGATGCATGGTGATCGCAACATTGTCCTGCAGAGATGCTTCTCTACAGCAGGCTATGGAACAACAACAACAACAACATTTATTTATATAGCACATTTTCATACAAAAAAATGTAGCTCAAAGTGCTTTACAAAATGAAGAATAGAAAAATAGAAGACACAATAAAAAATAAAAATAAGTCAACATTAATTAACATAGAATAAGTAAGGTCCGATGGCCAGGGTGGACAGAAAAAACAAAAAAAACTCCAGAGGCTGGAGAAAAAAATAAAATCTGTAGGGATTCCAGACCAAGAGACCGCCCAGTCCCCTCTGGGCAATCTACCTAACATAAATCAAACAGTCCTCTTTGGATTTAGGGTTCTCATGGAAGGACCTGATGATGATGGTCACGTAGACTTCTGGCTTTCAGTCCATCAATGTTGGTGCCTCATGATGCTTTGAGTAGGTGGTGGTGGCACAGGCCGCCACCACAAAGAAACCGGAAAAAGAAACAGAAGAGAGAGTTGGGGTCAGTACGGATTTTGGAGCCACTATGAACAGTTATTATGATGAATTGAACATACAGAGTTTCAGGATTAAGTTAAAGTGAAGTTATGAGAAGGCCATGTTAAAGTAATGTGTTTTCAGCAGTGTTTTAAAGTGCTCTACTGTATCAGCCTGGCGAATTCCTATTGGATTCCAGATTTTAGGTGCATAACAGCAGAAGGCCGCCTCACCACTTCTTTTAAGTTTTGTTCTTGGAATTCTAAGGAGACACTCATTTGAGGATCTAAGGTTACGATTTGGAATATAAGGTGTCAGACATTCCGATATATACGATAAAATGAGATTATTTAAGGCTTTATAAACCATAAGCAGACATGTGGGGGTTAAAGTGAATAGAGTAAAAAGTAAAATTCCAGGAAATCCAGGGAAAAAACCTAACACAGTCTGCAAGAAGGCTGCACTTTGGGAGAAAATTTGTTTTTCAGCAAGACAATGACCCCAAGCATAAAGCTAAAGCTGCACAGGAATGGCTTAAAAACTATAGGTATTGAGCTTGGAGTGGCCGAGTCAGAGTTGATCTCAGTCTGTGGCTGGACTTTACAATGGCTGTTCACTCATGATCACCATGACATCTGATAGTGCTTGAACAGAGTTACAAAGAAGAATAGGGGGAAATGGCAGTCCAGATATGCAAAGCTGGTAGAAAGAGATAGACCAGTGCAAAAAGAATGAAGGCTGCCATGGCTAATTAATACTGATTTGAAAAAGTTAGTTTGTTTGATTCATGTAGCAGTCAGTATCTAAGAATTCATTTTAACAATTCACGTTCTTTTGATTCGTGAACAAATCATTACGAGATAAATCATTTTAATTCACTTATGATTATGTAATGTAACGTCCTGTTTTAAATTTCCGAGAAGCAGATCATTGACATGTTATGTATTACCTGCCAAATAATACAAAGAGTACACATCACATGTTTCGGGCTCATCAGGTACATGCACTTTTGTTTCACTGAGAGGATTATGGCAGATGTCTGCCAGCTGGCCGACCAAACGCATGCGTTACCTGGTAGGTATACACCCAAATATCAGATTGTGATCAGACCTATGCATATTATACACCGATCTAAATAGGTGAACCATCAGCCATGGTGCAACGTCTGAGGCTCTGCCTCTAGTACTGATGTCCCGGGTTTGATCCCCACAAGGGGAAGCAAAAGTGCATACACCTGATGAGCCCCAAATAGGGCGAAACATGTGTCGTATACTCTTTGTATTATTTGGCAAGTACTCTCTAACAAATCTCTCTATGTATAAAATCCAATGTCTGTATGTCTGTCTGTTTTTCACAAGAGAACTACTTAACGGATTTAGATGGGTGTTTTTCTATAATTTGCTTGAACATTCTGGTTGATTTTGCAACTTCACGCAAATCCGAGACATGGGCTACGGGCCGAGGGGAGGGGGATGGCTAGTATATATTGTGAACTTGGACCCGGACACAGACAGACGGACATCATATTGTCACCACACACTGTTTATTTACAACTATTATGTACAAGATTTACGTGCACTACAAACCCCAGTGCCTCTTGCACCGATTCCCCCAATGTCCAGGCCACATAGTCCTTTGTGCCTTCCTTTCCTCCTGGCCGCCTCCAGTCCTCACTCCAGCTCCGTCCTCTTCCACCCGACTTCCACTAATGACTGGAGGGAGAAGGCCCCTTTTATAGGAACCTGGATGGGCTCCAGCTGCTTCCCGGCAATCTCCCGCGGACACACCCCCGTGTGGCGGAAGTGCCAGCTGCACACCCGGAAGCCGTCCGGGTGTCCCCTGTCGCCTTCCCCCCGGCACTTCCTGGTGTGGCGGAAGTGACGGGCTCCCGGGATAATAAGGCACTGGGGCGCTGCCTGGCAGTGGCCATGGGTCCCTACAGGGCTGTGCTTCCAAGCCCTTTACCCGAGGCCCCCAACATAACCAGGCCGGATGCCCCCTCGCGGTCTGGAGGAGGCACAAGCCCTGGAGCCCGGCCGGGGACCACAATATATATAATTCCAAATTATTGTATTAATTATTTAATTGAATATTTGTGAGTTAATTGTAGGGGGACTGAAAGTACAGTATAAGCCATCTCCAAAAGTGGATTAAAACAGTCTATTCACTTAAATGGGTTGTTTGAAAGAATCAATTCATCACCATGCTTGAATGCTTACAGCACAGGCATATATGGATCCCTGAACAGGCCTGAAGGGAATAGGCCCAGGGGTCCAAAAGTCAGGGTGGGGGTGGGGGCTCATGAAAATGAAACTTGGACTGAGCACAGGTGTTGTGGTTAAGATATTTAGACTCCCTGACAAAAATGGGTAGTATTGCCATTAAAGGGGCCTTTCAGGGCTCTTGGGAAACTCTGGGCACCCAAAGTCATACAGCCATGAGGATGCCCAGAATAATATTATTGTTTGTAGTACACTTCTCTGCTGGTTTCAGCACGGGATATTTAGAGTCCTGCTTGTGAGCGTCAGCAGCTGCGGTGCGGTACGTTGTGTGTCAGGAATTCCAGAGCTGCACAGCTCATTCTACTTTAGGCAAACCTCAGTGATGGTGATTCTTGTAATCACTTGTGGGGAAGGAAGGCAGCCAAATCTTTTCCGAGTTTTGTTACTGTGTAGCATGTTATCGCAAGACTTTATTGTATTTGTATTTTATTATTGAATGTAAACCATCTATCGGCTGTTGGTGTTTTTCCTCAGTTGCCAGCTCTTCATGTAAGTCCCACTAATCCTAACACAAAGTACGGTATTTTTGGGTAAATTGTGTAGTACTAGTGAAGCACATGGACCCATAATCCTAAAATCAAATACAAATTAAAACTATGTTAAAGATAAGGAGCTGCTGGTACTTGTGATGTTTTCTAAGTGATTATTATTTCAGCTCCTCCCAAAGTCAAAATTTATTCTGTTACTTGTGTTGCATCCTCCTCTATTTTGGGAACACATTCTTTTGTTTTCAACATGACAAAATAGAGCTTGGCATTGATTGCATCACTGATGTAATTTTGGTAAGTAGTGATCTTCAAAGAAACATTGATGTAAGGATGTAAAAACAATGCCTTCATATTCATATTATTTGACAGTCTTCTCAATTGTTACCATGCATTTCTGACTCTGGGGTGTTCTTGCATTGTGTATTGTGGACTTTGTCTTGCATGCCTATGAGCCATTGTGAATGGCTGGTTCTCGGTTGCTCTATATCTAAGATTATTTCTTGCTTGTCAGTATCTTGTTTTCTTATAGGAGGGGGATTATGTGACCCAACAAAAGGTTAGATATAAACAACAGTAAACTTTCTGCACAATTGTTGGGATGCATTTCTTCATCCTTGTCATTCTTGAATTCTGTATCCTACACTTGACGCTCAGCAGATGGCGCTGCCCTTATTCTTCTTCCTCCTATTATGGTATTCTACATCATGTAATTGGCCTCTGCAATTTGCTTCACGTTCAGCAGATTTTGTTGCTCTTCTTTTTCTTTCTGCTGTGCGACTTGGTTTTGAGATTACTTTGCCGTTATAAACCCATGACTACAGGTCTTAGCCACCTGGTTGCTGCGACCTAAATGTTTTGGAATTTCCAGAAAAGTATATGGTGATAATCAATTTGTCATGACCAAGATCAATGTTCTAGCCCCAGTAGTTCACGAGTACTCGTGTGACAGACGGACAGACCTTACCATTTTATATACATAGACTAGCTGTGCTACCCATCTAAGACTGGTTGAAATCTAAATAATCAACATAGACCTCAGCGTTAATGTTTTGCATTATACCGTCTATTGGAATGCATTTTGCAATGCATGTTGTAATAAAATGCACTGCATTTATCATTCCAACAGATGGTGCATCATAAATATTAATGATGGTTTTACAAATTCCATAAAAATGGCATATAAGAGAGACATTTGCATTGTAGATATCATTTCAACAGATGGTACATCACAAACATTTGTGGTAATAAAATGCATTGCATTGTCATTCAAACAGATGGTGCATCAAAAACATTAATGCTGCTTTTACAAATCTCATATCAAATGGCATATAACAGAGACAAATGCATTGCAGTTGTCATTCCAACAAATGGCACATTATAAACATTTGTGTGATGCATTTTATTAATGCAAATGTTGGTGAGGCACCAACTGTTGAAATGACAACTGTAATGCATATGTCTCTATTATATGCCTCTTTTTATGGGTTTTTAAAAAGCAGCATTAATGTTTATTATGCGCCATCTGTTGGAATGACAAGTGCAATGCATTTTAACACTGCAAATATTTGTGAGGCACCATGTGTTGGAATGACAACTGCAATGCATATGTCTCTGTTATATGCCATTTTTATGCAATTTGTAAAAGCAACATTAAGGTTTATGATGTGCCATCTGTTGGAATGACAAATGCAATGCACGTCATTACTGCAAATGTTTGTAATGAATTATCTGTTGGAAAATCAACTGCAATGCATATGTCACTGTTATATGGCATTTTTATATGATTTGTAAAAGCAACATTAATATTTATGATACACCATCTGTTGAAATGAAAATGCATTTTAGTACTGATCAGAGACAGAGAAAACAATTTAACAGACACACAGACAGTTATCCCTTTTAAGATTGTTAGATGTGCTGTCTACTCAGCTAGTTAAACAAAGTTATTACATCATTGTATTACATTAATACAAATAAACATTTGGGTAAATAACGCACATTCATTGTGTCTGTAGGTTTCTTTCGGCTGGCGGTAGGGATTTAGTGAGGGGTGCCCTGATGTCTTTTCAGACTTAGGGGTTGGTAGACTTGGGATCCTCCCTTGATCATAGACTTTTGCAGTTTTAGTTTATTTTAATCACCACTACATCTAACCCATTCTGGAGGAATAAATTAATTCATTCAATTAAAACATTTCTCACTCAGGTTTTACCTAACCTATACTTATACCTTTAATATAAATTAAATCACTAATTTTGGTGCACCTAAATTTATTGTTGCAGCATTTTTGAAAGGTAGTCATTCGCTTCAATGCACTGGCTATCTACATCATTAAAAAAAATGTAAAAAAGAAAATGGATTATATATAGTCGAAGGTCTGCAACCATTTATGTTTACTTGGGGCAACCAGAAAATCTCCAATGAGGAAACCCTAGTGATACCATCTTACCAATGTTGGCTTTAGGATGACCCCCTTCAGTGACCAGGGTGGGTTCTTTTCATACTGTAGATAACGCCTGATGAGCCTCTCTCTTGTCTTATGTGTTGCCCTGTTGGTGCCAATTTGTCTCCTAGCAACTCTTTTTCCAGTCAGGCAATCTGTCACAATATTTAAAGGGAAGCATCACACATGAGTAGTAAGACCAGCAGCACGCAGAACACTTTTTTTTTTTCAAGTTTTTTGAATCTGCTCCAAATTTTATTTAACAAATAATATAAAAGATTGTCACCTGAAGGACCTGTCAGCTGTAAAAAATAGTTTTGGCATTGCTCCATGTGTTGCCTTTCTAGGCCTCAATTATTTTAATTAGCGTAGTCATACATGAATCTAGTCCTGCATGCATAGCTTCATTACATCTTGCCAGTGGCCCCTTCTTAGGTTACCTTTGAAACGTCCACAATCAAGTGTTGTTAAATGAAAGAGTTGCCTTTGCTTATATAAAAAAAAAAAATACCAGTCACTTGAGTGTAACAGGTGACTATTATTCCTCGGCTACAGATGCAGAGCTGCCACCACATAGACCCTTAGGGCAGGGAAAATGGAGCTGATCAACTCGGCATCTGTGCAGTGCATCACAGGGGCTTGGGTGGGGCCGCAGCAGATGTATGGCAAGGCAAATTAGCATTTGCGGATGTCTTGAAATTATTTAGAAATGCATTATATGTCTAATTCAAAAGGTCATAAATGCAGTTGAAAATACCTCACTTAAATTTCAGGGTATTTTCCAAAGCATTATCTCAAATGTATTTTCAGAATGCAGGCTGCCATGAAGTTCAATCAGTATTCAGTATAACACTGTGGTCTGTGTAAATCTGCTATGCTTTGCACACAAACACATAACCTGCTTATGAAATATTGTACCATCATATAAAACATACACTCACTGGCCAGTTTATAGCTTGTTAACGTAAATATCTAGTCAGCCAATCACATGGCAGCAATGCAATGCATTTAGGCATGTTAAAGTTGTCAAGACGACCTGTTGAAGTTCAAACCAAGCATCAGAATGGGGAAGAAAGGTGATTGAAGTGACTTTGAACGAGGCGTGGTGCCAGAAGGGCTGGTCTGAGTATTTCTGAAACTGCTGATCAACTGGGATTTTTACACACAAACATCTCTAGGGTTTACAAAAAATGGTCTGAAAAAGGGAAAATATCCAGTGAGCGGCAGTTCTCTGGGCGGCAATGCTTTGTTGATGCCAGAGGTCAGAGGAGAATGGCCAGACTGGTTTGAGCTGATAGAAAGGCAACTTTAACTTAAATAACCACTCGTTATAACTGAGGTATGCAGAAGAGCATCTCTGAATGCAGAACACAACAAACCTTGAAGCAAATGGGCTACAGCAGCAGGAGACCACACCTGGTGCCACTCCTGTCAGCTATTGAGGCTACAATTCACACGGCCTCAACACAATTGGACAACAGAAGATCGGCAAAACGTTGCCTGGTCTGATGAGTCTCAATTTCTGCTGCGACATTCGAATGGTAAGGTCAGAAGTTGGCGACAACAACATGAAAGCATGGATCCATCCTGCCTTGTGTGGACAGTTCAGGCTTGTGGTGGTGGTGTAATGGTGTGGAGGATATTTTCTAGGCACACTCTGGGCCCCTTAGTACCATCTGAGCATTGTTTAAATGCCACAGCCTACCTGAGTATTCTTGCTGACCATGTCCATCCCTTTATGACCAAAGTTTGTGCCCATCCTCAGATGGCTACTTCCAGCAGGTTAACGCACCATGTGAAAAAGCACAGATCGTCTCAAACTGGTTTCTTGAACATGAAAATGAATTCTCTCTACTCCAGTGGCCTCCACATCTCAATCCAATAGAGCACCTTTGGGATGTGGTGGAACAGGAGATTTGCATCATGGATGTGCAGCTAACAAATCTGTTTCAACTTCGTGATGCTAACATATCAATATGGACCAAAATCCATGAGGAATGTTTCCAACACCTTGTTGAATCTTTGCCACGAAGAATTATGGCAGTTCTGAAGGCAAAAGGGGGTCCAAACCAATACTAGCAAGGTGTACCTAATATAGTCGCTGGCGGGTGTATATTTCATTTACAATGTACACTATATGGTGAAAAGTATAGTGACACCTCTCCACATTGAGTTCAAGTGTTTCAGACTGACCCATTATTAACAGGAGCATTAAATCAAAGACATAGCCGTGCTATCTCCATTGACAAACATTGGCAGTAGAATGGCTCATGCTGTAAAGCTCAGAGACTATGTTGTAGGGTGCCGCCTTTGTCAGTACGTGAAAATTCTGCTCTGCTAGATCTGCCCTGTTCAGCTGTAAGTGCTATTATTATGAAGTGGAAGTGTTGAGGAGCAACATCAGCTCAGCCACAGAGGCCTCCTGAATGCTGAGCGCTCAATATCACCGATCCACTACTGCATCACTCACATTAGTGTTCCAAACTGCATCTGAAAGCAACATTAACACGAGAGTTTACATGAAAAGGGTTTCCATGGCCAAGATGCTGCACACAAGCCTAAGTATAATGCCAAGCATCGGCTGGAGGGGTGTAAAGCAGGCTGCCATTGGTCTTTGGAGCAGTGGAAACCTTTATAAATCACTTTGTCATTACAGGTTATTAAGTGTAGATTGATGGGCAAAAATGGCAAATGTATCTATTTAAAATTAAATCTATCCATCCATCCATCTACAAGACAATAAATTGTGAAGTGAATGGGTCTGAATACTTTCTGAATTCACTGTAGATGTTTCAGATACAACAATAACAGCAATAAACATAAAGGCTGACACATAACACTCCCAAGATACCAGGGATGACCAAGAACCACTAGCTTGTGTAAAGGACGGCTAGTATCACGACCGGGATAGTGCATGATTCATTACCTGGCTGGGATGTCGCCATACTAAATGGCCAAGAAGAACGGCAGGTTATTTTCCCTGCCCTTACAGGAGATTGGTAGGAGGTGGCAGGCTTTGAGTAAGTATGCTGATGTCCTGGCAGAAATGGATTAAATCTCCCTACCTTGCCAGGAGGCCAATATAATTGAGGAACAGGGGTAGGCGATGTATTCAGATTAGTGGCTCCCTCTATATGCTAGAAGACAGCATGCCCAGGCTAGGATTCCCACACAGGGCATGCTGGGAGCTGTAGTCCCATGGGCCTGTTGGGTTCCGTGGGGTCCACCAGGGTGAGCTGCTTAGATTAGTAATCCCTACCTTGAGGGGCTTCCATTTGACACAGAAGTGTTTCCTACAGGCTGTGCCCTGGCACAGGAAGTACTTCCAGATCTAAGGTAAATGGAGCCACTCGAAGTTGGAGTTGGGTGCAGAGGATGGAGAAAACTCACCTGGGAGGAGTGGAGGAGAAGCAACAGAGGAAGAGAGAGAAAAGAGTTTGGATTTGTGTTGGTGTTTATTAAAAGAAGCCTTTTGTAAGGTAAATTGTAATAATAAACCTTACATTTGCACCTGGGACTTGTGTCTGTGTGGTTGTGTCTGGGGTGCTGCAACCCTGTCTACTAGTCACATTGGCCACTTGGTCATGAGTTGGAAGTGGTCTTGCACTGCTCTTAAAAAAAGACCCCATACCCTGAGTTTGGAGTCAGGAGTGGAGCATTGACATGGGTTCACCAGGTGGGGGGGGTGACGTCCCGAACAAGGCAAGATTCAAGATTCTAGGTGAGATGATAAAGGAGCAAGTTTGCAAGGCAGGGATAGGCCTGAGTCATGCTAATTTTGTTATGTATTCTGTTTATCCTAACCTCAGTAAATCCTCTTTTTGTTTGTAATTTGTTGATGTCTGTTGAGCTTGGGGCCTACTTGCAAGAGCCCCCAGCAGTTCACAAGACTTTGATTTATCGCTGATGATTTGGTTTTGGCATCTCTTTTGGTTACAGACCCTTACTAGACTGACTGCTTTCCTGGAAATCCCATTACAGTAAATGTGTTTGGCTTTCTGTCACTCCCACTTAAAGTCCAATCAACACCACATTGCTGGAAAAGGACAAAGACAAAACAAAACAAATAACACACTTAATAAAAAAAATAAAGATCTCAGAAAATAAGCAGAGCCTAAATGGCCAAAGCCAAAATGCACAAATGAAGCCTAAAGCTAACAGTCGGTTGGACTGCTGACAGCTCATCAGGGCTCCTTAACTGGCTTTAAAGGAAAACAATTCCCCTTTTGTAACGCCATACGCCAGTGCGCAAATGCCTGCACACCTGACCTGTTAACCACAACGAGCATCATTATCGCCATGGTGACGTTACAATGGCATGACTATATATGAAGCCCTGGAAGATGAGTAGCTTCCCTCAAAAAGAGATGATAGTAAATGAATAATACAGATGTGCGTGCCATACAGGGCCTTAACTAGCTGTGATACCTGACATACCAAGACTTTATAAGACGAAGTCGACAAAGCCGTCTCTACCAAGAGCTGCCTGATGTTTGTAACTCACTTCCTAAAGTGCACACTGCAATAATATAGAAAGTGCAGAGTCGCAGCACCAAATGTCACCTCAGGCCTAGGCCAGCAGTTCTACACCAGCAGTTTCATGGTGGACGTTCAGGTTAGGGTTAGTGGGTTTACCAGGTAGTGTACATGGTTATGATTAGGGGAAACATAAGGTTAGGGGTGTAAAATAAAGAGACTACAAATTGTGAAGAATTAGGGTTTCCACCCTGTATACCTGGAAAAATCTTCTTATATAATACAATACTGTGACTGTCCGTTTGCCTGTCCAGGATTTTAAATCACCTTCAGTTCGCAAACCGTTTGACCTATTGACCTGAAATTTGGTACACATATACTCCACTTTCGGGGTGATGATTGACCTCCAAGGTTATTCCTCTTTTTATTTTTATTTTATTTTATTGTAGAATAAACTCTCCACAGTGGCCAGCAGGGCGGTCGTGCAGTGCATATGTACGGGCACTGTTCTGATCCCTACCACCTTCGCCGTCACTTCCCCTACCCCTTCATATTTAAATCATTCTTGAGGCACATTGAAGACTTAACTGCAAGCTTAAGTGAAAAATTAAGGAAAACGTACTACGTAATTGCAACACAAACACTGACTTAATCAGTTTTAACTCAAAAAGATGCCGACGAAAGAAGGAAAGAAGTGGGCCGCTAGGGTGGAGAAAAGAAGAGCTGCTCAGGAAGCAGCAAGCGCATCAACCTCTGAGAAAATGAATGCTAAACTTACAGAGAAAGAGTAGGAAAACTGTAAGTCAAGTGTATTCTGCGCCATTACTGGTGAAGAAATAAATCAGCAATATGTCTTTACAGACATGAGTCCAAAACAAAACTGAGGTATAACACAAAAAATGGCCGTTATATAGTTGGCGGGCAGGAAGAGAAGAGTTCTAAGGGACCAGAAGTGGATGTGATATTTCTAGGAGGTGGGCTTTTCTAATGGTCTGCAGAAGAAAAGAGGAGATAGTCTTAGAGAACACCTCTACTCCCTGGACCAGCAGAGAAATGCATTTATTTGAGCCTTCCATGCACTCTCAACAAGATCTACTATTTCAAAAAGAAATGCCCAGCCACACAGGAGAATTCTAAACAAATCCAAATTGTATTACAGTATGTGATATTATCTACTGTTGAGTTCTGCTCTGTACTTGTAATATTTTTATTTTACTATTATATTGTATTGAGGATTACTTGTGTTTTGTTCTGTGTATTGTATTGTATTGTATTGACTCCCTTTTTTTGACACCCACTGCATGCCCAACCTTTCCTGGAAAGGGGTCTCTCTCTGAATTGCCTTTGCCAAGGTTTCTTCCATTTTTTTTCCGTACATGGGTTTTTTTTTGGAGTTTTTCCTTGTCCTCTTAGAGAGTCAAGGCAGGGCCAGTTAAAGCCCAATGCGGCAGTTCTTGTGTGATTTTGGGCTACACAAAAATAAATTGTATTGTATTGTATAATGTATACCTTCTTGAAAATTCTACACTTTTACACATTCAGTGCAGTTTCCAGACGCACACAAAAAACAGAATAAGATGAGTAACCCAGGTAGAGCAGAAACATAGTTTCTTAAAAACCTGTGTTTACGTACATGAGTCCACTTATGGATTTCTCCTTTGGCAAAGCTCTACGATGTCAATAAACTGCGCAAAAAAGAGTTTAATGTCATTATCAGCCACAATGAATCCGAAAGCCACTATAGGGCCTTCGTCTCTGGAGATTGTGCTGCTGAAATTAGCAATACACGTTCAGCTCATTAACATAAATGTGTTGATTTCTGAAATATTGAAACTGTTTACGGTATTTCAGCCAGGAGAAGGAAAAATGCAATCACCCAATCATTCAAAACACACAAGCTAACAGAATGCAACCAACATGTGCAGATTACAAAATCCTTCAGTGTAACCCAGTTAAGGGTTTAGATGGCCACATAACCATTGAGTAATCTCCGTATTTTATCTTGATTACTCTAAATAGAATAAGGGTTTACATGGCATTTTAGAAACTGAGTTTCTTTGAAAAAATGGGTTATTATACCACATGTATATGTGTAAGGGCAGATGATGTAAAATCAGCTAAGTTGTTACAGAGGTACTTGGACAGCATACAGGCTTAGACATATTTTGAGGCAAATGAAATTTAATGTACATAAATCAGTGTGTTTATATGTGCATTAATAGCCCAGTTATTCACAGAAACCTGGTTTCTTGAATGCTTTGTAAACACTTATTCCAGTTAAAATAACTGGGATAGTGGTTTCTGAGAGACCAAGTTAAGAGACATAGATCTCTCAGTGGGGTAACTCTGTTATTCAGCCATGTAAACCCTTAACTAGGTTACACTTAAGGATTTTGTAGTCTGCACATGTCAGCTGCACTCTGTTCGCCAATGCATGTCTTTCAGCAGCCACGGGAAGAAAACAGGGAACGCGTCTGCAAGATAAATTTCCTGAGGCAAATGTTTGAGCAATCGCATTATTCCTTCTCAGCATTTCAGTAATTGCTAAATTTATCTTGATGAGGCGAACATACATTGCTAAACTCAGTAGCACAATCTTGAAAGCAATTTTGGGGGAAACGTTAAAAGTAAAGTGTGTTAAGTAGTCTAGTAACAAGTAACGGAAGTAAAAATACAGCACTCTGAGTAAGGCAAGAGGCACACGTACTGGTATGCCACTCCTTTGCAGGGCTCAATTACACAGTAGAAAAGAGTATGCTGCCTACAAGTAACAGAAACATATTAATAAAGTGTCAGTTTAGTTTTAATCTAGCTGTTTGCTATAGATACATTAAAATCGTGTGATCAGGTGATGCAGTGGCCAGTGTCCATTTGTCGAATCATCGCAGGCTTAGGTTGGGGATGTTTGCTATTTACTTTACAGCACATGAACGACTAAACATATCACAGGTTCCATGCTTGTTTTCAGGTTTACCATGGCTGATGATAAGGTTTAACTCTTTTTTGCGTAGTTAAGTGATGTTTTAGTGTTTTGCCAAAGGAGAAGTGGACTTGCACATGTGAACAAAGGTTTCTGCCTTAACTGAGTTACAAACTTTATCCCCGTTTCATATGTGCATGTAAACACCCTTAATGTAAGGTATTACACGAAGTATAAATGTTAGATTTGGATACAAAAATTGAACGTGGTCTCCCCACGAGTTTCTCATATACTCGGATATGGGGATGGATATTTGAGGAGTAAACCGCAAGACAATGATTATATTTTTAAATTATGTACATTAAAGAACCATCAACAACAAATCAAATGAAATTAATAATATATCAAACAATTATTATAAAAGTAAAGTTGAATAAATTGGACTCTGCAGCTGCAGCTGTAAAGTATCACTTCCGGTTAACGGAAATAGCCCAAAAGCTGATAGAAATCTACGTTTTGTACCTAATATTTGTATGCAAAATTTGGTTGATCTAAGTAATGGTGTACTCAAGTTATCATGTTTATATACACATGCACACAGACACAGAAAGACACACAGAAATCATTCCAAAAATGGCATTTTCAGACTCAGGGAGGTCTAAAACATCAAGATTCATCAAAATCTTGAAGTGGAATTTTTGGAGGATTCCAATACTTTCCCTACACTTCATGTAACAGAAAGTCAGGGAGGTCTAAAATGTCGAGATTGATCAAAATCTCCACATCAAATCTTTGGACGATTACAATACTTTCCCTGTACTTCGAATACAAGAAAGTACAAAGGGAGGTCTGAAACTGAAGATATTAAGAAGACTAATATTTAACATGATGTGTGAAGTACAAGTCGAGGGAGGTTATGCTTAAGCCTTATAACACACTCGTGAGGCCTCATCTAGAGTCTCATTTATAAACTTTTGAGTGGATTTGAGCATGAAAGCATGCATAATGACAGAAAACAAAAAAAATCCGTACACTGAAAAAAAATCTGATTTATAAAACCTACCGTACACACATTTGTATGCAATTTTCCCTTTATAAATCACAATCATCTTGTAAATGTGCATACGTGAACGCACCTCAAACCCCGCCCAGTTACCAGCACAAATCAACCATATATGGTCGATGCTAATCACCTTCATACATATGTAGTTACGGTGCTGCATATCTTAATAGAGCAGCCTCCCTACAGCAGTGGTTCCCAATCTTTTTGACACCAGGGACCGCTTTACTAAAAGCAAATTTTTCCAGGGACCAGTGAGGGGGAGGGGGGTATATTATGGGCGGATTCATAGGGCAGTTTTATACACAATTTACAATACATTTCTATTATTAAGTTATAATATCGTAATAGAAATTATACAGCTTACCATAATGCAGAATCAGTGGGAGCCCTGAGCTTGTTTTCCTGCAACCAGACGATCCCATCTGGGGATGATGGAAGACAGTGACACACGAAGTATGTTGCTTATGTTCAGTCTACTCCGTAATCTCGTTTTGGTTGCTGTCACTGCAGAAAGCGTTGCCTCACAAAGATAGGATGCTGGAAATGGAAGCAGCTTCAATAGCTTCTTTCCCATTATTTTAATCTTCTCCTGTCTACAAGTTATGCTGGCAAGAAATTTTTTCAGCATTTCCTTGCGATGATACACTTTCAGGGTGCGAATAATGCCCAAATCCAAAGGCTGAAGCACTGCCGTACAATTGGGTGGGAGGAATTCAACGCGAACATTATCTAAATGCGGAAGCATGTTGTGGGCAGCACAGTTATCAATCATCCTTTTCTTCTTCATATTGTGAGGTTTCTGAACACTTTTTGGATAAAATCCCCCACCCACCCAACGGGAACGTCACGCTGAAGTGCAGCCCAAAGCGCGATTGCCGCATTTGTGTAAGATTTTCCGTTGCCTGGGCAGGGCAACAGCAGGCTCACAGCATGTTGTCCCGTTGACAGAGATCCCAAGAGAGCTTAAAAACCTCACATTTTCTTGAATGAGTGCCGCATTAATAGGAATGTTTCTTGAACGAGCATCACTGAACCACATAAAAGCTGCTTTTTTGGCATCTTCAAATGCAGCAGTTCGCATACGTTTGCAACCCGAGATTTTTCTTCTTTTTTTGCATATAACAAAGACATATGAATTGCATTTGTCATTCCAACAGATTGCACATCACAAACATTAACACTGTTAATGTTTTTTCGAGACCCGGGTTCGCTTCCCGGGTCCTCCCTGCGTGGAGTTTGTATGTTCTCCCTGTGTCTACGTGGGTTTCCTCTGGGTACTCTGGTTTCCTCCCACAGTCCAAAGACATGCAGGTTAGGTGCATTGGCGATTCTAAATTGTCCCTAGTGTGTGCTTGGTGAGTGTCTGTGTGTGCGCCCTGCCCAGGGTTTGTTTCCTGCCTTCCTGCTCCAGCAGACCCCCGTGACCCTGTAGTTAGAATAAAGCGGGTTGAATAATGGATGGATGGATGGATGTTTTTTCGTGTCTACCTTTTCTATAGAAGGTTGACAATGAGTTAAATTCCAATGGATGATTTTCAAATGTTGACGAGCAATAAGCAAAAGGTATCACTGAAAACCACAGAAAACAAAAACAGCAAAAAAACAGTACAAGGAAAGTTCAAAGAAAGAATATTTTTTTTTACAATGTTTCTGTTTGGGGATTGTTGTGCAAATGTGCACAACTGAGCTGCGACCATAGAACTAACTGCTCTGTGGATGATTCATTCAAGCATTTCAAGGTCACTTCGTTGTAATGAAAGCATCTGCTGAATATACTTCATAGTAACGAGATTTCTATAGACTCGCGTCATATGGGGAACTGTCGGGACCATAAAAATACTTAGTTGTAATACTCTCTCACCTCGGCCTCTCTCCTCTCTCCTCTCTCCTCTCTCTGCGCCGCTGCAAAGCCCTGCCTGCCTAGCATTCTGAAAAGTGTCCTCAGTGAAGGGGGCAACCTTTTTGCTGTAGCCCTTCACTGAGTGAGTCTCTGTTGCCGGCAGTTCTCTCCCCTGACATACAGTATCATCAGCAAGTCGACTGTCCATGCTACTTTACCCCAAAAGAAATAAATCAGGGGTTGACCCAACATGACATTTGTCCGTCTCATCTTGTCATCATGGACAACTTGTGTGTTAATGGAATGTCAATGCTTATGGTTAATGAAAGCAGCATCACTTGCCCCCTTTATGTTGGGAAAACCAGATGCATGCAGCAAAATTGCCTTTATATGTTGGTCTGTACACCCACACCAAACGGAGACTGATTGTAGCGCCTTGTCAGTTGGTTTATGGTTTACAGCACAGTGGGAATGTTGGAGTGGAAGCTTGGCTGTGATATTCCTGACCTGGTGGCCATTCCCCTCTGGTAGGTGTCTGTTGCCAAAAAGCCAACCATTGTTGAAGCCTGGATATGAACAACTGTATCCAAATTTTGGACAGTCTATCTTTCTCATGCCAGAGTCTGCTCGGTACATAGTTCCAAAAGAATGCCTTTTGGGAGCCTAAATTAGGTCATAAGTCATTTTTCTTCATGGACAAAAAATCCAGGCTGTTGGTAAAAGCTCTTTCTCTTCGTATATGACCATTCGTAATGTCTTCAAGCAGAACCAAACAGAGAGTATGCGGGGAATAAATTATACCTATGTTTTTACTTTATGCAATTACTGACAAAAAGTGATAACACTGATCCTCCTAATCCTGAGAAGTGACAACAGGTAGGTGATATAAACTGAGGAAAACCCAAGTAAGTCCTTCGGTACAAATACGCAGCATTTGCCCTCTGAAAAGCAACTAAAACAGAGTCTCTCTGTCATATTCTTCAGTTTTGATCATTAATATGTTTGTCACGTCACAGCACAGTATAATAGCGACTCCGCAAGAGCTGCGTTTGGGGGTTGCAAGTGGGGCGACTGCCCCAGGCCCTGCGCCTAAGGGGACCCCGCTTTTGAGGTCTGTGTGTCCAGTTCAAGTGGGTTTGTCATGTTATATTCTCCAGTATATGTATATTTGAGATGCTTCTAAGAGCAACCCTTTTAAAATCCCTTTTCAATGTCAAATTCCATACAGGTATGTCTTTGAAAACATTCCATAGGTCACCTTTATCGCCCGAAAAGGGTCGCCAGTATAATCCCTTCCTAAAATAGATATAGCCCATTAGTCGCAAGGTTGGCTTCTCCTATCTATAGAAAAAGACATTGCATCCAGATTAGACTATGAAGATGTCATCAATGACTTTTCCAATGGGAAGACAAGAATAGTGGAGTTTCATCTCTGAACCTGGAAACCAGTAAGAGATTTCATGATGATACCTCTGAGTTAATTTCACAATTCCTGTTGAAACACTGAAACTCACATTTTATTTGTAGGCCATAAACATGTCTGAATATTAATGCACAAAAACATGTATCACTAATGATAACCGGCTGACATGACATCAACGTGAGTTATGATGATGACATCCTGCATATCGAGACTCAGAGTATACTTGCAATTTGGGTACTTTTCTAGAAGAGGCCCTGCTAATTTCTGCATGATACTGCATCGCATTTCGCACTGTCGTGGTATTGTCATGAATTATGAATTGCACTTTTTTAATAGATTATATTGTTATATTTTGATAAAGTCCGCCTGTTAATCTTGCAAAAATTTAGCTGAATACTGTAATGAGAAAATCCGGTGTATGTTAATATTATTTTTATGAAATTCGTTGTGCAAGGTTATGCAGTCCACAAATACCGGTAACAGCGTTTGATGTAACCGGCCCCGTGTGGGGTTTGGTCAGCCCTAGGCCCCGCACACCCCTAAGGCAGCCTCTGCGACTCTGTGATATGAATTATTATGACTGTGAGTCACCATTCAGCTAGTTTTGCTGCATTTCCCCCTTTATCAAGGGTGTCATCATTTCTCGCTTTCTTTGAAATGTTCTGTACTGATGGGCCAGACGTTGCAGTAAATATAGTATATATAGTTTTCCTGTCAAGCTTTCTTTTATAAATCACACTTTTACATTGAAAGTTGCATATGCACATTTCAAGTCTCTTTTTGTGCATATGCAACTTTCATAAATCTCACTCATGGAGAATTGTGTGCAATTTTGGTCCCCATACGGCAAAAAAAGACATAAAAATGCTAATGAAAGTTCAAAGGAGTGTGGATCAGGCTGTTCCAGGTCTGAGGAAAGATTACAGGAGTTGAACCCTTTTCGTTTTAGCAAACATGTTACTTCTGTGCCAGATGCCGACACTTACGGTTCTGGGACCAATGACATCACTTCCGGTTCCAGGTCTAATGACATCACTTCCCATGACCGACCTTAAAAACCCGCCATCGTCTTTCTGTTAGTCAGTTCTGTTCTGGACTCGAATCTGTAAACAACCTTTCCTCTAATTACCTGTTTTTGCAGCCTTATTGCAACTATACAAGTGGATGCCCCAAACCTTTTTCTTGTGTCAAGGCGTATTCTTGCACAAAGTACAAAGCACGGAATGCAGCGACAAAAATAAGGAACGCAGCGGTTTTGGACCTCACAAACAGAAGAGATGCTCATCAGTCAGATGTCTTCTGTTTTACCTACCATGACAGAATGGAAAGAAAGAAAAGAGCAGAGGGTCATACCTGTTAACCCTTTGTACAGCACCAGCTCCATCAGTCAGCATATCATTGGCTGTCAGAAAAAGGAGCGAGCTCATCATCACACAGTCACTAAATTTGACATGCCCAGCGATTTTCATTCGTGTATACTGACATGGTCTGCAACGAGATTAACAACTGAAGTTGGCTAGAAGTCGTGTGACATAGGCTTATGCGACAGAATTTGGGTTTGTATGCAACTCAGTACTTTAGTTGGTAAAAAATGTATCTGGAAAGCCACCTTCAGCACAGCAGTGAGCCTATGGAATGATACTGCGAGCTGTTGTTACCCATCAGTCTGGCCATCACTTGCTTCGATATTGCAAACAGAGTTAACCCTCAATGGCTCCACAACATGCTTCATGAAGTTATGGGAAAGAGTAGTGGAAGCTCGGTTAAGAAGTGAGGTGATGATTAGTGAGCAGCAGTATGGCTTCATGCCAAAAAAAAGCACCACAGATGTGATGTTTGCTCTGAGGGTGTTGATGGAGAAGTATAGAGAAGGCCAGAAGGAGTTGCATTGCGTCTTTGTGGACCTGGAGGAAGCATATGACAGGGTGAGGAGAGAGGAGTTGTGGTGTTGTATGAGGAAGTCGGGAGTGACAGAGAAGTATGTAAGAGTAGTACAGGATATGTACAAGGGAAGTGTGACCGTGGTGAGGTCTGCAGTGGGAGTGACGGATGCCTTCAAGGTGGAGGTGGGATTACATCAGGGATCGGCTCTGAGCCCTTTCTTATTTGCAGTGGTGATAGACGGGTTGAGAGACGAGATTAGACAGGAGTCCCCGTGGACTATGATGTTTGCTGATGACATTGTGATCTGTAGCGAGAGTAGGGAGCAGGTTAAGGAGACCCTGGAGAGGTGGAGATATGCTCTAGAGAGGAGAGGAATGAAGGTCAGTAGGAACAAGACAGAATACATGTGTGTGAATGAGAGGGAGGTCAGTGGAATGGTGAGGATGCAGGGAGTAGAGTTGGTGAAGGTGGATGAGTTTGAATACTTGGGATCAACAGTACAGAATAATGGGGATTGTGGAAGAGAGGTGAAAAAGAGAGTGCAGGCAGGGTGGAAAGGGTGGAGAAGAGCGTCAGGAGTAATTTGTGACAGACAGGTATCAGCAAGAGTGAAGGGAATGTCTACAGGACAGTAGTGAGACCAGCTATGTTATATGGGTTGGAGACGGTGGCACTGACCAGAAAGCAGGAGACAGAGCTGGAGGTGGCAGAGTTAAAGATGCTAAGATTTGCATTGGGTGTGACGAGGATGGACAGGATTAGAAATGAGGACATTAGAGGGTCAGCTCAAGTTGGACGGTTGGGAGACAAAGTCAGAGATGTGAGATTGTGTTGGTTTGGACATGTGCAGAGGAGAGATGAGGGGTATATTGGGAGAAGGATGCTAAGGATAGAGCTGCCAGGGAAGGGGAAGGCCTAAGAAAAGGTTTATGGACATAGTGAGAGAGGACATGCAGGTGATGGGTGTAACAGAACAACATGCAGAGGACAGAGATATGGAGGATGATCCGCTGTGGTGACCCCTAACAGGAGCAGCCGAAAGAAGAAGAAGGCTCAACAACATGCTACAAATGGATAAACAAGTGAGCATTATGAATTGCTTATGTTGTTACTTTTTTGTGCGGTGTTCAGTATGATTAGCTATAATATTTTGTACCCATTTTGGGTTTTGACACATGTAGAATAATAAAAATTAGTAAAAAAATGTACTTTGTGTTGTTTTCAATGTCATGTTTGCTTTCCTCAGGATTTTCAATTTTTCAGCTTTTTTTTTGTTTGTTGTCAGAGTAGCGAGTCAGAGGAACACAGTGCATGATGTCAGCAAAGTGACGGGTTAAAAAGTCACCTGCTTAGCCTGCTTTCCACTTAAATGTTTCTCTTTGAAAGAAGCGAGCCGTGCGTTGGTGTGATTCTCACGCGGAGCGTTCACTGCTGCCTTATATGAAGATCAACTTAGGGGGGCTTGCTTCTAAACTGGGGGATGGCCAAATGCATTCCGCTTTAAACATGGCAAAAACATTCCTGGAAAATATTCAGAACTTTTATTGAAACAAAATTCTTTTTGGCCCATCCTGATAAACGCATAAAGTTTTGCTTTCTTTAGATCTCTAGATTACGTAGCACTTAGCTGTGAAGCCGCCACGTTCCACTAAACTCAGCGAAGCAAAACAAACCCCTTTTTGGGAACGCCATGTCTGCCAAACCAAGAAGTAACATAGTAAATTAAAAAAATAAATAAATAAATAAGTTCATTAACTGTCTGTGAAATTTGTTTAATTAAAGAAAAAAGTCAGGATAGTTATACTAACCATCTGGAGTGAATTTTTAAGTTGAAAATTTTGTATAATCCTAAGCATCGGAGAGCTAAATCTTTTAACATCAAGCATTTTTGGGGGTTTCAAAAAGAAAAAAAAAAAAGACGTATTTCACGTAATTGTCTAAAGAATATCGACTGGTGCCCTGTGCAGGGTTGTTGCTGGGTGGGATAAGCTCCAGCCCCCTGCGCACCCTGATCTGGATTAAGCAGGTTAGAAAATGACATGACATATCAGGAACTCATTATTTTTATTAATTAGTTGACGTCTTTATCCAAGGCAGCTTCTAACATTTGCGATATAGTTGGTTAAATTGCTTTTATTTTTCCAGTTGGAGCACAGGCAAGTGAAGTGATTTGCTCAAGGTCTAACAGAGTCAGTAATGCGGCACTATAAAGTCATCATATTTCTTGATTCTTCTAATGCTTTCTAAAGTTCTGTGATTTAGATTATTTGGAAAATTGTGATCTGCTCTTGTAATGTACTTGTATAGCTTAGTGGTTAAGATTTTGGACTTCAACCCTTGAGGCTGTGGGTTCAAATCCCATCACTGCAGGGATCCCCAACTCTGGTCCAGGAGGGCTGCAGGTTTTCATTCTTAATTAGTTACCTGTTTTTGCTGCTAATTAACTTCTTTTGAATGAATTTGAATTGACTTGTTTTTTAAGATTCGTTCCCCTGAATTTCTTCAACGTTCCTCTGAATTCCTTCATTTCTTTTTTTAAATGGCACCCAAACAGAAATGAAATGTGAAGTGAGTGAGCCAACAAAAGACCACCTAAGTCAGGTCCTCAAACTCCAACCAGTTGCTTAATGAGGCGCAGATTCTTGTTGTTCATTAAACTCGTTCCTTAATTCCGTGGCTTGTCGCTGCCCTCATTGTGCAATAGCAGACATTTCTGAAATTGCTGATTTTCTCTTTTCTAAGTTCGCTGTGAAAATGTTTTGTGGACTTGAGCAGATCACAATTCCTGAGACCTTCACCTGCCTTTATTTTCAGATATTGTATGATGGACACAGTTTGCTGGTCCTGTTTTGGTTCATTTTGTATCTCATTATTGTTTGGCAGCTAATTAAGGAAAAAGAAACAATTAACGGGTCTGAGCAAGTCAAATAAAATGAATTCCAAAGAAGATAATTTGCAGCAAAAACAGGTCACTAATTAAGAGAAAGGTTAGAATAAAAACCTGCAGCCACTGCAGCCCTCCAGGACCGGAGTTGGGGATCCCTGCATTTGTGGGATTTGAACCCACAGCCTCAAAGTTTGAAGTCCAAAAACTTAACCACTAAGCTATACAAGTACATTACAAGAGCAGATCATCCATCCATCCATTATCCAACCCGCTATATCCTAACTACAGGGTCACGAGGGTCTGCTGGAGCCAACACAGGGTGCAAGGCAGGAAACAAACCCTGGGCAGGGCGCCGGCCCACTGCAGAAGAGCAGATCACAATTTTCCAAATAATCTAAATTGCAGAACTTTAGAAAGCGTTAGAAGAATCAAGAAATATGATGACTTTATAAAGCCACAACTGTGCTGTTCAGAGATGGATGTATTAATAGACCATGGATTTTTGCATTATGCATTCTTCTTCTTCTTCTTTCAGTTGCTCCCGTTAGGGATCATCTTCTTTCATATCTTCTTGTCTACTGCATCTTGTTCTGTTAAACCCATCACCTGCATGTCCTCTCTCACCACATCCATAAACCTTCTCTTAGATCTCCTCTTTTCCTCTTCGCTGACAGCTCTGTCCTTAACATCCTTCTCCCAATATACTCAGCATCTCTCCTCTGCACGTGTCCAAACCAGGCATCACACATTCTTCTACACTCTTAAAAAGAACGGTTCTTTAAGGGCATGTCATTAAGAGTGACACGAAGAAGACTGAGCTGTTCCCTCAATAACCTGCTATATCTTCAGGCCAGAGAAGATCTCAAATGTTGAGTTACACTGTGTGCACAATTATTAGGCAAGTTGTATATTTGAGGATTAATTTTAATATGGAACAAACACAGTGCTATCAGTCAATCCAAAATGTTAATAAACCTGAAACCTGAATGTTTCACAACGGAAATGTGAGTGTGAACATCATCAGGGGAATACATATGTGCGCACAATTATTAGGCAACTATTAGTGTGCAGATTTATTATGCAACTAAAGGAAAAATGAAAATTTTCCCATCTCACTTGTTTATTTTCATCTGTTATAGTGAGAATAATAAACAAACACCTCAAAATTTACAAATAAACATCTCTGACATTTAAAAAAAAAATAAATCAGTCAATCAATGACCAATATAGCCACCCTTCTTTCCAATAACAGTGATAAGCCTTTCCATTCATGGAGTCTGTCAGTTTCTTGATCTGTTGACGATCAGCTTTTTGTGGAGCAGTGACTACAGCCTCCCAGACACTCTTCAGAGAGGTGTATTGTTTTTCTCCCCGTAAATCTAGCGTTTAAGAAGTGCCCACAAGTTCTCGATAGGGTTTAGGTCAGATGAGGAAGGGGGGCCATGTCATTATTCCTTCATCTTTAAGGCCTTTACTGGCTGGCCACGCAGTGGAGAACTTCGATGCAAGTGATGGAGCATTGGCCTGCATAAAAATCATGGTCTTTTTCCTGTATCACTGTTTGAAGAAAGTGTCTTCGAAAAACTGGCAGTAGGTTTGGGAGTTGATTTTGAGTTCATCTTCAATGCAAAAGGTCCAACTAGCTCATCTTTAAAAATACCAGCTCATACCAGTACCCCACCTCCACGTTGGAGTGGAGCTCTGTGCCCATTACTGATCCACAGGTCCATCCATCTGGTCCATCAAGAGTCACTCTCATCTCATCGGTCCATAAAACCTTTGAAAAAATCTGTCTTCAGATATTTCTTGGCCCAGTTTTGACGTTTCAACTTATGTTTCTTGTTCAGTGGTGGTTGGGTTTCAGCCCTCCTTACCTTGGCCATGTCTTTGAGCACTGAACACCTTGTACTTCTGGGCACTCCAGGTAGGTTGCAGCTCTGGAATATGAAAGTACTGGAGGATAATGGGTTCCTGGTAGCTTCACGTTTGATTCTTCTCAAATCTTTGGCAGCTAATTTGCGTCTTTTGTTCTCAACATTTCTTGCGACCCTGTTGACTATTTGCAACAAAATGTTTGATGGTTCTGTGATCACACACCAATATCTTAGCAATTCCAAAAGTGCTGCATCCCTCTGAAAGACTTTTTACAATTTTTGACTTTTCAGAGTCAGTTAAATCTCTTTTTTGGCCCATTTTGCCTGAGGAAAACTAGCTGCCTAATAATTCTGCACACCTTGATATAGGGTGTTGATCTCCTTAGGCCACACCCTCCCTCATTACACAAATACACATCACCTGACGTGCTTAAATCCAATAAGCATTCAAGTTAATACAGCTTGGAGTTGGAATATACGCATTAAAAATGATGATATGGTCAAAATACTCACTTGCCTAATAATTGTGCACACAGTGTATATAAGAAGACCAACTCGCATAGTGTGGTGATGGAGATCAAGCACTGTAGAATGAAATAGCTTGGGCAAAACCACATCCCAAAGTACAGTAGCTATGAGTTGGATACCACCTGGGAAAAGGAAGCAAAGTAGGCTGAAAACAACCAGCAGGAGGTGTGTAGAAGCAGAACTAAACGAATTACACCTCTCGTGGGGCGAAGCACAACATGCAGCCAGTGATAGAACAAGATGGAAGCAGACTGTCTCGGCCTTGTGTTCTGTAGGGAACAAGGAGACATAAGAAGAATGGCATTTGATGGTTC
This sequence comes from Polypterus senegalus, assembly GCF_016835505.1. Classification (NCBI taxonomy): domain Eukaryota; kingdom Metazoa; phylum Chordata; class Cladistia; order Polypteriformes; family Polypteridae; genus Polypterus; species Polypterus senegalus. The sequence goes on from NC_053168.1 coordinate 123,447,256, forward strand.
TTTACAGGGTTGTGTGGTTACTCGTAGATCCATTTCCTGACAAAACACCATTTCACTCTGGGAAAGGTTCTTTGCATATGATTTTGGTTCTTTGTGGTTTGAGAAACATCCTAATATGTAGACAAAAAACAACATTTTTAATGTATGGTAGGTTGTCTAGAAGGACATTAACAGATTAAGAAAACCTGAACTTCGCTGGTGTAATTGTATTCAGTATGAGTCCTTTTAAAATCAGGAGCCATTAGTGTTTCACAAATCTGTTACCATCTAGTCATAGTTATTTACTGTATGGAGCCTGTTATGGATCTAAATATATAAAGATTCTTTGTGGAACCTTCATGTAGATGGGACTTTTGGGAAGCAAAAATATTTCCCCTATGGCATTGTTCTGAAGAACTCTTCTTGCACTTTTATTTTTAAGAGTGTATTATCAGCTAATTAATTCTGTGTTTTGTACAGAATCTGAACATACTTAGCGCTCCCGGTAGCAGGGTTATTGAAAAGTCAGATAAATGAAATACTAACCAGGTACCAAAATGAATGGAGCAGTCAAAAGAAATATGAATAAAACAGAAGAACTTTTAGTCAAGCGAGACAGAATTAAACTTCCAAGTTCTCATTCAAACATCAGCAAAATGTGTGGTCCTTCATTTTTCAGCAGTGATGTCTTCAGCAAGCTCACTCTGTACGCTCGCACGTGGCGCCCCTCTCTGGTAGCTTCGGGTAACACAAGTGACGGCCGCGCTCCTTTCATCGTCCCCGCGTGCGAAGCTTTTATTTCGAGATTTCCATCAAGTTTTGTGGAGCTTTCCTGCTTTAGCCTTTTAAGGCAAAGAAAACTTAGCTGTCCCTTTTTTTAGGCTTATCGGATTTCTGAAATACCAGTAAATAAACCATGAGTAGCAGCAGTCTTTACATTAGATGATCATAAAAATAATAAATAAAAATGCCAGCTCTGCTCCCCTGCCTTTCGACCAGGACATGTGCAAAGCTTCAGCTACACATCTTAATTCAATGCGAGCCACGTTAGCCGGCCTAATACTCATACATCCTAATAAAGGCGCTATATCAAACAGGATTATCTAGTGCTGTATAATTACCAGTGCCGGATTTAGGTATGGGTAACATGGGTAGCATCTTGCCGAGGGTGGCATGGGGCACCCGCACCAAAAAATTCGGAATGGTGATTACAGCCTGAAGGGCGCGCGCCGTTTATGAAAGTTTATGCACTCTTAACTTCGACGAGGACAGTTTTCAAAGCAGAGCTTTTTTTTATTGTTGCTTAAATAAATGAAAAAATAAATTCATAAAGAAATCAGCAACGCACAAATATTTTGTCACACATTTCTTTTCGCATGTTCCATGGTGTCACTATTTATTTCTTGTCTCATTTCCTAGTACTCGTATATATTTGTGTGTGTTTGTTCAATTTTGTTCACTTTGAGACCCTCGTCAAGTCACATGACCTGCCTGGGCTCCCATTGGAAGACTGAAAGTAATGTAACCAATTGTGTCATACATGTTTTAAGTCGCATTGGATAGCGGCGTTAGCCAAATGAATGAATGGATAAATGTATAACAATTTTGCTGGAAAGGCGCAACACGTGCATGCAGCGAATCTGGATAAATTGTGTCGAAAATATTTGGGGGGTCTGTTTAAACGTTCGGTAGAAAAATGTTTCGTAATTTCGTTCTCATTTTACCTGAAGCTCGGTTTCATATCGTTGGGAGTCCAAGTTTACCATCACGATTGCACGTTCTCGCAGGTCTGTCCTAGAAAATCAAGCGGCTAACGCAAATGAGTGAAATAAACGGAGCAGTGCGGATGCGATGTATTAATTACCCCATTAACAAAACATGTTAAAGAGATGACGCAAACTGGTGTCAAGCCATTAAGTAAGTGCAATTACCTCGCCAAATACGTCCATCCCGTGCGTGCATCCTGAGTTTGGAAGTGTGTCACGTGATCTAGTAAAAACGAACGATCCAGTCAGTCGTTATACATGACATCATATAGCACCTTTCTTTACTCGCACCGCAGGTACAGCACTTATCCACACTGTTATACTCTGAAATGCGCGTTGGGATCATAAACACCTTACAGCCTATAAGGAAAAACTCTGTATGATTTCTACGAAGGGTTTTTTTACGCCTTGAAGGAAGCGACTCTTCCTTGCATTATGAGATCTGACGACAGAATGAAACCTGGCTCCGAGTTTTGTTTCTTTCCACCGACAATTTCCAGTTATTTATTGTTTTTAATCCTCCTTTTCATACATTAGTAAATTGGTTAGCGGCATAATGACTTGGAAACTCGAGGACTTGTATCTTATTACTAAACCCACAATAGTCCCGGATGACAATGCACACCTTATAAATTTTTCAGACGGACACGGGCGGCTCGCTTTCACACCACACGTACACCCAATCGCTTTTTTTCCACCCCCGTGTTTTAAAAACATATTAGCTCTTTAAAATTCATCTTTATAAACCATTCTCTTCTGTCGCTACAAGCTTATACTGATTCTTTACTGGTGGTGTATGGTACTTTATTGGGTGGAGTGGTTCCTCGTTGCTCCATAGCTTGACCCTGCAGCACCATTTAATTGTGGGAAGGGTTCTTCTCATATGATGTTGATTCTTTGTGATCTGAACACGATTTTTTATGTATGGTGGGCTGCAGGACATTAACACATTAAGAAATCCTGGCTTTATCCTCTGTTACTGTACATATGCAGTATCAGTCCTTTTCAAATCATTGGCATTTCCCAAATTTGCTACCATCTATTCATCTTTCTTTAGTGTATGGAGCCTGTCACAGATCTAAGTAAATAAAAGTTCTTTCTGAAACCTTCATGTGGATGGGCCTTTTTGAACCAAAAATGGTTCCCCTTTGGCTTCACTCTGAAGAACCACTCTTGATTTTTAAGAAGGTATATAAGGCCTAGAAATAAATAGCATGCCTTTTATTTATAGAGTGCAGCTTTTGAAGCTGTCTTTAAATAAATTATTTTGATCCCTAGATATTACATTTATATCTGTTTTCATAGCGTCTTCTTGTACTGCACTCTTAAAAATAAAAGTGCAAGAGTGTTTGTTAAGAGTGGTGCCACAGGGAAGCCATTATTTGATCCCAAAAGAATCTCCCATATTATAATTACAACTTACTTTTTGCTGCAGTGGATTGGCGCCCTGCCAGGGATTTGTTCCTGCCTTGCGCCCCGTGTTGCCTGGGATTGGCCCCAGCAGACCCCTGTGTTAGGATATAGCGCGTTGGAAAATGACTGACTGACTGATTTTCTTTTTGTATAGCCCTTCTCACTGGGTGCAGGCGCAGAGCGCTGTACACAATTCTCTGTTAAAATACAAATATAGTGTCACACAACTCAAGGACTTGGATAATTACATTACTCCCCCAGAACACACGAGGACGCTAAGCAGTAACGATTTCTCTCCTCCTTTCCCATCTGCAAACAGGAAAATTGATGTGCCTCCAGCTGTAACGTCACTTCCGGGGTCGCTCCACCTGGACCCACCTCTTCCTCCCAGAAACCATTAAAAACATACAGATTCTGTTAGAATAACAAGAAGTCTCAACAGTTTGTACTTAACATGTGTTTCTCTTTTTTTGTGCCTTTTGCACTTTTCAATATATGAGATTTGCCTTCGAGGCACCCCAGACCCTTTATGACTCTCTGTCTTGTTTTACAATATTATACTAATTACGAAATACAGTACATGATCTGGTACATATGAAAATACAAATTTGTTAAAACATGCAGAGGATAAGGTAGGACCTGACTAAACATAAGTGGAAACCAACAATATCTGTCCATTAATGAATTGATGAACTATGGACAGGTGACAATGGAGGAGATTAGAATTGTAAAAGAGGAAGTCAAAAACCAAGTGACAGTCCTGGGGACCTCAGCCAACTAGCTGCCTAACCCAACCCGGGTTATCTATAGTGATAGACCATCCAGTCTGATGAGAGAAACTTTCCATCCGATGATTCCAACTGTCCTTTATCCAGGATTACCTTTCCACATGCTGGAGAGTAACCTGGCAGCCAAGTGCCACATCCAGATACTGAGAAGTAAAACAGAATAGAGGGGAGTTAGTAATGGCTTGCAAATATCATCTTACTTAGATTTCTGTACATAAGAGTGACAAACAGAAATGCCGTATGCTCAGTTAAGCAGTTCTAGTCAGGGTATGCCAGACAAACATTGTGAGTCTTCAGCTAGGATTTAAAAGCTGAGACTGAAGGAGCACCTCTTATATTAGCAGACAGATTATTCCACAGCTTCGGGGCTCTGTAACAAAAGAAGTAAAAGAGCCTCCATCTATAAGAAGGTTCTAGTAAGAACCTTTATATATATATATATATATATATATATATATATATATATATATATATATATATATATATATATATATAAGCAATATTAGCAAAAAAAGAAACGTCCCTTTTTCAGGACTGTGTATTTCAACAATAATGTTTTAAAAATCCAAAAAACTTGACAGATCTTCATTGTAAAGGGTTTAAACAATGTTTTCCATGCATGTTCAATTAACCATAATCAATTAATTAACATGCACCTGTGGAATGGTCGTTAAGATCTTAACAGCTTACAGAAAGTAGGCATTTAAGGTCACAGTTCTAAAAACGCAGGACACTAAAGAGACTTGTCTACCGACTGTGAAAGATGCCCAGGGTCCCTGCTCATCTGCGTGAACGTGCATTAGGCATGCTGCAGGGAGCCATGAGGACTGCTGATGTGGCTAGGGCAATAAATTGCCATGTCCACACTGTGAGACGCCTAAGACAGCGCTACAGGGAGACAGGAAGGACAGCTGATCATCCTCGCAGTGGAAGAGCCCGGATCTCAATCCCATTGAGCACGTCTGGGACCTGTTGGATCGCAGGGTGAGGGCTAGGGCCATTCCCCCCAGAAATGTCCAGGAACTTGCAGGTGCCTTGGTGGAAGAGTGGGGTAACATCTCACAGCAAGAACTGACAAATCTGGTCCAGTCCATGAAGCGGAGATGCACTGCAGTACTTCAAGCAGCTGGTGGCCACACCAGATACTGACTGGTACTTTTGATTTTGAGCCTCCCTTCATTCAGGGACACATTGTGAAACATTTTTAGTTTATGTCTTATGGTGTTGACTCTTTTAGTGTTCATACAAATATTTACACATTAAGTTTACTGAAAGTAAAAACAGTTGAAAGTCAGAGGACGTTTCTTTTTTTGCTGAGTATATATATATATATATATATATATATATATATATATATATATATATATATATATATATTGTAATAAATAAAGAGTCTTTCAAAATAGAAAAAGATTTGGGGATCGTCCCATATATTGTCGTCCAGACAAAATGAAATAAAGATTGATTCAAAGTGACTTTCCAGTACAGAATGAATGAATTACTGCAACAAAATGGCATTTAAATAACAGATTGTATGATGGGAGAGGAAATGGTTGGCAGGAAGTGACGATTGGAGGCGGGACCATGGAACCAACATCATCGTGAGTAGACTGAAGTAGTTGAGTGTGGAACCGGAAGTGACGTCATTGCGGCCATTTTGGAACTGAAAATGGATGGATTTATTTTTCTTCCAGTTTTCTGTAGGTAGAAAGAGATTCAGTTAAGTACCATGTGATAAACCCTTGTCTCGCGAGATTTCACTCACCTTTAGGCTCTTTGACTGCCTCCAACTCGCACGTGTGTGACAATATATATATCTATATATATATACATATATATATATATATATATATATATATATATACAGAACAGATAGCATAACTGACAATGAATAGATGATAGTGAAATACAGTGGTACCTTGAGATACGAGTTTAATTCGTTCTGTGACTGGGCTCGTAAGTCAAAATGCTCGTATCTCAAATCAATTTTCCCCATTGAAATTAATTGAAATGAGATGAATTCGTGCCAGCCCCCAAAAAACCACCCACATTTTTTGTTAAATGTTTTCAACATAAGAAAAATGTATTTATAATGAACAAACATTGTATACAAACAAAATAAAACCTAATACATAAAAGAGAATCTCAAGAAATAAACAGATGTTGGCGAAGCCGATTAGCATATTGTAATGCTGTTTTTCTTTCACGTTTGCTTCACTTAATTTTCTTCTTCACTAGTTTTTTTCTTTTTTGCCACGCTTTCCTCACTTTCATTCTCAAGGCGTTTCAATAGAAACCTGTCCAAGGAGCTTTGTTTAGTCCTCCACTTTATAATGTTTCTGAAATGAGTTAGGCAAGTGTCATTAAATAGCGCCGCTGCACTATCAGTTGCAACTTTTTTCAGGGTTTCTTTTCAATAAAGTCAAGGGTTAGGCAAGTGTCATTAAATAGCACTGCTGCGTGACCAGTTGTAACTTTTTCAGGGTGTTTCTTTTCTTTAAAGTTTGAAATTTTTTCCCACAATTCAAACACTTCCTTTATCTCACTTTATGAGGTAACCTCCTCCACCTCTACCTCCTCCGCGATACCGATCTCCTATAGAACCTCCATATGTTGCCGCGTCTGTAGTTCCGTCAACTCCTCCGTCATCAGTTCCTCGGAATGTGTGGCGACAAGCTCTTTGATGGCTCGTATTTCGAATTTTGGCTCGTCACTCAAGGCAAAAAATCGACCTAGCGACAGCTCGTATCTCAAAAAACTTGTACTTTGGGGCACTCATATGTCAAGGTACTACTGTACTGGGTTCCTTATTTTTAAAGGACTCCTGTTGTATGTAATAACACAAACTAACTTCAGGTTTGGTAAATCGGTTCGTATCCTGCTAGGTGGCCCTACTATCTATTAAATATTTCATTTTTGACCACTGCAACAGAGTGACACCCCAGCGAGGGGTTAATCCTGCCTTGCTGGGGTAGGCTCCATCCCCCCGTGACCCTGCATAGGATCAAGCAGATATAGAAAATGATATGGTATGGCCTTGTCTACATTTTAGAAACCTTTTCAGAGCTCAAAGCCACAATTTAATATGCAAAGACCCCTTTCTAGAATGAAATGGTTATTTGTGAAGTAAGAGTTCTACGAAGAACAGCACCACCCAGTAAAGTGCCTATAAGGAACTGTAATTTTCGGTGTGCTCTCACATAATCCACGAGGCTCCTTTGTCATTTGCATCTTATCCATTAAAAACACTGAATGCAGCTGATTTAAACTGAAATAAGCAATTAAAGGTGGGGAAACTTAACAAGCGAGACCACTAAAACAAAGTATCAAAATGTCACTTGAGCAATAAGTGCTTCATCAGCAATAACTAAGAGAAAACCTGCCAATGTTATCCATCCATCCATCCATTAAACAACCCGCTATATCCTAACTACAGGGTCACGGGGGTCTGCTGGAGCCAATCCCAGCCAACACGGGGCACAAGGCAGGAAACAAACCCATCGCAGGGCAGGCGCGCACACACAAACTAGGGACAATTTAGGATTGCCAATGCACCTAACCTGCATGTCTTTGGAGAGTGGGAGCACCCAGACAGGGGAGAACTTGTGAATGTATGCTAGTAATGGGTTTAAATTACTGGTAAATGGACAATTCAGACTTGTCATTGTCAAATACATCCATCCAATATCTAACCTGCTATATCCTAACTACAGGGTCACAGCCAATCCCAGCCAATGTAGGGCACAAGGCAGGAAATAAACCCAGGGCACACACACACACACACACACACAGAACAATTTAGAATCACCAATGCACCTAAACCTGTGTCTTTGGACTGTGGGAGGGATACCGGAACACCCTGAGGAAACCCACGGGGAGGACCTGGGAAGCGAACCCGGGTCTCCTATCTGCAAGGCAGCAGCGCTACCACTGCGCCACCCTAGGACCAATGTTATCTACCTCAGAATTAAAGGATCTTTCTGGAAACTTCATGTGGGTGGGTTTTTTGGAAACCAAAATTGGTTCCCCTATGACATTGCTATGAAGAACCTGTCTGGCACCTTCATTTATAAGAGCGTATGTATGCAAAACCACATAGAGCATTTGTCACTATGACGGGCTGTTTAATACTCATATTCTTACAACCTATGGATAGAAACCCTCTGGGAACTGGTGCGAGTGCCAATGGTCCTCAACTACTTGCCAGAATAGAGGAGTGCCAAAGCTACCACGTGGCATTTTTCTAACAAATCAGTCAACCTTTATATTGTATCTTTTCTAATGGGGGATTCGATGGGAGCCAATCATTCTCTAATTTATGGAGTCTTCACAATGAACAGTTCATTAGGTTTGCATTCCCTGTGGTCCCTTTGTAATCAGTTCCATCACAAACCACTTCATCAAAAACTTGGCACTGTACACTTTTAACAAGATGGACAATATCAGCATGGCGTTACTTTCAGGTACATTTGACGACTAAGTTAACTGATATCAAAGTTGGAACATTTTACATTTTTTATATACTTCAGCCAAGAGACAATGATTACATTTTAGTTTGTTAAATGGTTTTGTAACAATGAGTTATATTCCAAAGTAAAAGTGATAAAAGAATGAAATTCCATCGGTTAGCAGACAACATTACATTTGTGCTTTTTAATGGCACTTTATTAATGGAGTGTAGTGCATGACAGGAATGGGCTGGTGTCCCGACTGGGATGGGGTATGATTTATTACCCAGCCTGTAGGCCAATGTAATTAAGGAACAAGCGAAGACATTGTATTTAGAGCAGTGGCTTCACCGATATGCTAGAAGGCAACACACCCAGACCACGATTCCCACATGGATATCCATAGGGCATGATGGGAATTGTAGTCCCACGGGACAGCCTGGTTGGGTTCCATGGGAGCCATCAGAGGAAGCTGTCAGAATTGGTAATCCCTACTTCTAAAGACTTCCAATTGACCCAGAAGTACTTCCATCGGGCCTTGCCCAGATAAACGGAGCTGCTCTGCCACATCCAGGTGAGTTAGAGCCGGGATTGGAGTCAAGCAACACTCGCCAGGGAGAATTGGAAAAAAGACTTCAGGGTGGAAGAGAGTGAGAATTGTATTGTGGGGTGAGAAACACTTTATGTGTAAGAGTTTCACACAATAAAATCCTTTGTCATTTGGAAAACTTGAGTCTGTGTGGTTGTGTCGGGTGTTTGGGGAGCTGCAGCGCCCCCTGGTGACCACAGGTGTTAGAAACGAGCACAAAGTGATTTGTGGTGGCTCAATGGCTTTCATACACAGCAGATTGCTATAGAAGTGATGGGAAAATGACATCGACTGACGTGTGTTAGTGACTGAGGGCCTGTGACTAACGAATTTTCTTAAATGTAACATTTTTGAGAGTATACCCAAGTACTCAATAATTAGTATTTGAAAAATATCTACTAATACAAAATGACTTGTACAGCATAAAATCAGTATAAACATTACCCTATGAAAGGAAAAAAGGAACTGAAACAAGTTCCCCATCTAGCTTTTAATATTAGTTAAAATACAATTATTTGTTAAAAGTATATAAATAAGGATTTGGAAAGGAACTGATTTATTGTATGATGGGAATATGAATGGTACACTCTTCAACATAACATGCCAAAGCGATTCTTGAGAGTGATGCCATAGGGGAACCATCCACAAGAAGGTAGGGAGCATGCGCTGATAGCACACTGCCTCACCCACCACAAGACAAACCACCTGGATTGGGACTCGAGTGCAGTGGCTAGAAAAGTGTGAAGTTTTATATGGTGTCTGGAGTGCCAGTCCTGCCGCCAACCCCCAGTTGGAGGACCCTTACAGGGCTGGATGCAGATTAACATCATACCCAGGACAGAGCAATTGCAGGCTAAGGGCCTTGCACAAGGGCCTAACAGGCTAGAATCACATCTGGCGTTTACGGGATTTGAACCAGCAACCGTCTGATTGCCACTGCAGATCCCTAGCCTCAGGGCCACCACTCCAGCCAGACCTGACACAGACAGATGCAAACACAAGTTCCAGCACAAAACAGGCTTTTATTTTGTCGTGGGAAGCACTTCCCAGGTTTCACATACAGTAAGCACAGTCCAGTAGTATTTTAAAGTCAATTTTAAATGACACGGGTGATGCTAAGACTGGTGAAAAGTGCTCAGATATTGCTGCTGCATTCTGCGCTAACTGCAACCGATTCATGTCTTTCTTAGGCAGTCCTGTAAGAAGTACATTACAGTAATCTAGTCGACTTAAAACAGAAGGTGGAACTCATTTTTCATTGTCTTACAAAGTTGTGAGGTTTGCTAATTTCCTTTAAGTGAAAAATGCAAAGTCCTAGTAATCTGATTAACATGTGATTTAAAATTTAGCTCAGAGTCAATAGTTACCCCTAAACTCTTTACCTCCGACTTGACTCTTAAGCCTAAAGGATCAAGTTTATTTCTAGACGCGAGACTGAGGGCATAACAGACGAAATTAATCCTAAACCGAATTTTATTAAAACATTAAAATGTTTAAAAGAAACTGACGTTAAAGCCACCGCTTAAATTTATAGTCTTAATGTTCTTCAATAAGAATTAGAATCTCAGTCGTGTGTTTCGTCCACTAAAGAAAAATCCAAACTGAACTCTAAAAACAGCATCAAGGACGGGACATCGGCGCCCCCTTGTGGCCAGCTTGTCAGAAGCTTTCAAGGAAACGGTCAACCGCGTGTCCCGGGCAGAGTTGCCAGATTGGGCGGTTTCACGTCCATTTGGGCTATTTTTAAATCCGTTGTGAGTGAAAAAAAATTACCTGGTCGTGACTCCTCATGTTGGGCTATTTTCTTGAAATTGGGCGTGATTTTATAAAGACTAAAAAATCTCCATTAAGCTCCTGTAACCTATGAAAACGGCTCTTTTCTTTCCAACCTAATGAGATTGAAATGTCACACAACCGCCTTCATTTAAACTGTATAACGGGGCATTTTCACAAATAATTACTGTTCACTCAACCACGGCCGGCCAGTCTCAGCTACAGCTACTCCGTTTATTGATAAAATTGGCCAATGCCGTGAGAATCGACCGATTAAGGTTAATCTGAAAAGGAAAAGCACCAACGGGTGTAGAAAACATGGATGCAAAGGTGGGATATCAGTAATACAGAGGTAATCCAACTAGTTTAGAACCACGTATCGTACACATAGGCCTATACAGGGAAAATATAAACAGTCAGTCATTTTTTAACCCGCAGCCGATACACTCGGGTCCCAATCCAGGTGATTCGTCGTGTGGTGGGTGCAGCTATCAGCGCAGTTACTCCTGAATATAGTCGCGGGGGTCGGCGGGAGTTTATGCCTGCTAGCATTGGGTGCAAGGCAAAAACAAACCCTGGACAGGGCGCCAGTCCATCAAAGGACGCACCCACCCATATCCACATCCGCAATGTATTAGAAGGTATGGAAGATACACCGATATAAAACAACCGATCGCTTCCGTTCTTTGAGACAATACGAGGGTTACAGGCTACGGAATTGCTGGTGAGTAACTTTTTTATTTGTTGACTGCAACATTTATAGTAAACATTTAAACTATTTGAAATATTTATGTATTTGGTATATTGTTTGTAAAAGGATGGGCCCATTTTGAACAATTTGTAATTGTATCGCTTGGATTTAGCACTGTCATATCTTTCGGAGAAGGGGAAAAAAAGTTAAAAGTTATGTTCATGCCGATCAAGAAAGAAGCAGACCCGACGTTTCGGTGGCACGCTTGGTAAAGTCTCAATAGCCCAAAGCTGGAGTCTCTTTAATTGTTAATTATTGAAATAACCTTTCAGCTGTTTTTTTTCCTTGGCACATCCACACGGACACAGACTTTCACTGCCTGCAAATGCCATTTCACCTGAAAAGAAAAAAAAAAAGGCACACGCATAGACAAATAGGCTCTCGTCAAATTTGTTCTACCTTTCATCATCTGTATTTAAATGAATCAATTTAAACTCTTCGCTCAATTAGTTATACCCTCGGACGTTAGCGATTCGGGAAAAAATACTCTCAAGATGTAATTATCTGGCTCCGCCCATTAACGCAAATTGAGGAGCAATTGGCCAATCCGAGGAGTGGCGTTAGTGGACATTTTCCCGTTAGGGGGTAGGAAAGTGTGTTTCGTTGGAGGACCATTTGTTTGCTTAAAATGGACTAATACTGGGCAAATTTCTTGTAGGATTAGGTGGGATTTTGACTGTGATTGGGCTGTAAAGTGCCTGTCAAATCTGACAACCCTGCTCTCAGAACAGAGAAGAGTCCAACTGCAGTCTGCAATAGCTATGACGTACGTCAGGTAATGCCCACAACGTCCGTCACCACAGTGTAACGGGGCCTTAATATTAACCATAGTCTAATATGATGAGTGTTTAGTGATGTGGGGGCATTACATGACCGACCACATAGGCGCTGCAGTCTGCAATTATACTGTTGTTGCCAGAACACACTCCAGAGACAGCTCAAAGAGTCCAGATAGCAAACCGGACACCAAATACAGCGAAATTTACAACGCACACGGAATAAAGCAAAAGATCATCCAAATCATATACAGCACATCATTAGATGTCAGGGAAGCATACAGTCCGTATTCTGTTCCACTTGTCTGGCAAAGTCTCTTTATTTTCCTCGTCGACGTCACCGTTTAGTCTGATCTTCACCCACAATTAAACAGTGCAACCAATTAAAATCTCAAGTGCAATCAATTTGGTAAAATAAACGAGAAGAAGTGAAATCTCACATCAAAACATAAAAAGCTCGGATTTAAACAATTCGCACAAATGAACACACAGACCACAAAAACACAACCAAAAAAATCTTACCTGATTTTGCACTTGCACTAATTCAACCGCGGCACAAAGTTCCAACAGTCGACTAAGGTTCTCGGAATCAATCTATGTTATAAAGTGCTCTATCTATCTATCTATCTATCTATCTATCTATCTATCTATCTATCTATCTATCTATCTATCTATCTATCTTTTCGTTATTTTATAGTGCTTAATTTTTAAGTGCTCAAATTACCGGCCTTGCATACTCACAACTGTCAATTACTTTTGTGCACCCCTGTATTTATATTGCTCATTTCTCAGAGAAACTATATAAAACTAAATTGTCATGGAATATCACAAACATCTGTAGAACTACAATGCATTGTACAGTAGTGGCTCTGTGGCTAGGGATCTGCCTCGGTAATCGGAAGGTTGCCAGTTTGAATCCCATAAACTTCAGAAGTGACTCTACTCAATTGGGCCCTTAAGCAAGGCCCCTAACCTGCAATTGCTCCGTCCTGGGTGTTTCGTTATCCTGCAAGCCGGTCCTCCAACTTGCAAGGGAAAATCTGGTGGAGGGGTGGCAGGATTGGCACTCCAGCCAAAATAAAAAACTGCACACTATTCCATTTGAACTTGTGTGGTGCTGAAGTGTCATCCATTGTACGGCTGTGCTCAGGTCCTAATTTGGGATCCTGAGGTGGTTCAATGTCCGATGGGGGTGTTAACATGCTGTATTGGCATGTCCTCCCAACCTCCTCAATGCATTGTATTTATCATTCCAACAGATGGCACATCAGAAACATAATAATAAAATACATTGCATTTGTCATTCCAACAGATGGCACATCACAAACACAATAATAAAATGCATTGCATTTGTCATTCCAACAGATGGCACCTCACAGATATAATAATAAAATGCATTGCATTTCACATTCCAACAGATGGTGAATCACAAACATTACTACTGCTTTTATAAATCCCATACCAAATGTCACATAACAGACACAGTAAAAGGATGGGCACACAAAAAGATGGACACACAAACACCTACCTATTTATTAAGGTGAATAATATTTTTTAAATATACAAAAAAAAGCTTATCTTATAAATTTAGAAGTATTTCTCATTGGCTCTCTCTCATTTTTAGGAGCTGAATGTTCTTGTATTTGGTATATTCTTTAGCAAACAATTAAAAAATAAAACCCGACATCAAATTTCTCCCATGCTTTTATTGTGGTTTGAAATTTAATACAGAATATATTTTTCTGGATGGCAGATTATTACACACATTAGACCTCCTAATTGTCTTTCATGTTCAAAATTAACACTCTGTTCATTGGGACAAGTTTGTAAAATAATGAATGGTATAAAATATCTATCTATCTATCTATCTATCTATCTATCTATCTATCTATCTATCTATCTATCTATCTATCTATCTATCTATCTATCTATCTATCTATCTATCTATCTATCTATCTATCATTTTACATACAATATTTTACTTAATTGAAACAATAACGTAAAAGTTACAACTGATTCAAATTGTAGAAGTTGTTAGCAAATGCACCAATGCCCTTTATATATCTGTGTTTGTGTGTGTGTGTGTGTGTGGTACAATCTAACTTGGTAGTGTCTTGGTAGATTTTGTGTTTGGTGTGGTAGAGCTTAGCTTGGTATAATTGGCAGGCACCAGCCCATCACCAGTCTCATTCGTGCACACACCCCACTCACTCACAGGGTCCAGTCAAGTGTCATTGATGACCTAAAATACATGACTGTGTGATGTAGAAGGAAAAGCCCACACGGGACTGCAAGAACATGCAGACTTTACACAAGGTATTTGTTAAGCACTATAAGTTAAACTTGGCTAAAAACCCAAAGATTTGTTTTTATATTATCCGCTCCCCTTGGATGCAGCTCTTATATTAGACTAATACTGGAGAGAACAGGCCATTTAACCCAACTAACCTTGCCAATTCTCTTGACCTGGTTGATTTATGAAGGTTTCTGAAGACATTCCCGTCACCACAATACCTGGCAATTTATTCCCCGTGTCTATGTGAAGAAACACTTTATATTCATCATTCCAACAGATGGCACATCACAAACATTTGTAATAATAAAATGTATTGTGTTTGTCATTCCAACAGATGGTGCATCATTTTACCTAAAGGCCTACAAGCTACACCTCAGTCAGACCAGGGAATCAAATACGACAGTGAATGATGATTAAATAAAAATCGTAAATGAATGCAATGCGTTTACTTTGAAAGCACCTTTCATTATGGCCTGTGATTAGATGAAGATCCTGCCATTAATGTAGGACTTCTATGTGTCCCTGGAGAATGGAGTAGTAATGACCATGGATGAGGAAGGCAATGAATTGGTTTTGAGATGTTTCAGTAAAAAGGTGTAACTGAATATTGAAAATATTCCTTAGTGTTCACCTTTATGGTGGACAGGTCTAATTTTACACTAAGAATTTGGTGGCACTGAGCCATTTCGGTCGTCTCAGTTCTGCAAATACAGCCTACCCACCACTAGGTTTATCAGTCATGGTGAGCAATGAGGTCTATACAGTGGGTCTAGCAAAATGTGGAGGGCAAACTGTAGCAAGAGGGAACTTCTAATATCAAATATTCAGTAAACAATCCATCCATCCATTTTCTAACCCGCTGAATCCAAACACAGGGTCATGGGATCTGCTGGAGCCAATCCCAGGCACAAGGCAGGAAACAATCCCAGGCAGGGCACCAACCCACCACAGGACACACACACACTCGAGGGCCAATTTAGAATCGCCAATCCACCTAACCTGCATGTGTTTGGACTGTGGGAGGAAATCGGAGCACCCAGAAGAAACCCACGCAGACACGGGGAGAAACTTCACGCAGGGATGACCCGGGAAGTGAACCCAGGTCTCCTAACTGCGAGGCAGCAGCACTACCACTGCACCACCGTGCCGCCCCAGTAAACAATCTCTTGTAATAAATGTCATATATTTCCTTACAAATCTTCATATTCATTTTTGTGTTTAAATTTGTGAAGAACACCATTGTCCAGAACATGAATGAAGTCCCTAGATCTGGGAGTTAGCAATGCCAGCTACTATACCATCCTGCTAAATGAAGAATCCAATCCTGAACAGGGTGCCAGTAGGGGGCATTTATAAGGTATCACAGTCAGGGGACAGGTGGGGTCCTTCTTGAAGGGTCAACACTGTGATGGGTCAGTCCACCAACTGTCTGTAGCACGTTCCCATTGAATAGAACTCTGAATCATGACTCTGTGTGGCCCAAAATGGGTTGCAACCCATAGTTTAAGAAACTATGATATATACTGTACATGTATGTAATTTTTCCTACAAATTCAACATCCTGTGTTCAAATCCGAATTCGTAATTTTCTCCATAGACTTTGCACTTTCTCCTTGTGTCTATGTGCATGTTACATTAGCTGGCTCTTCCAAATTGACCCGTTATGACTGATAATGAGAAGTATCCAGCTGCAGAGACACAACACCACAACAAAGGCCTATCGCAGCAATTCTACACCAGCATTTTCATGGTGGAATTGTTATCACCACATATCTCTATTACATGCCAACCACACTAACCCCTAATGTTAACTTCTATCATTAAAACTGCTGGTGTAAGACCTGGTGCTGCAGCTCTGCAGTTGGATTATCATTGCCAATACTGGGCCCTAGGAAGGACTGCAAACAGTGGAGTCAGGACGGGGCGTTTTACAGTTGGGGGCTTCAGAGGCTTAAGTTCCTGATCTTTTTCTCAATCATATGTTAGTTTAATAGTGGTAATTCACTGATCTTTTTGTCCATTGTTGTTTCAATATGGAGGATATGCGACAATATAAAAAGAAAGTGAAAATGGTCATTAGTTGACATGCGTTATTATTGCACCTCAAGTCAGGCTGGGTGATTACAAAACTCACCCCTCTTTCTGCTAAGTATTATATTCTATCTATCTATCTATCTATCTATCTATCTATCTATCTATCTATCTATCTATCTATCTATCTATCTTGCCCACTTTATTAAAATTAAAATCTATGTATCTATCCTGCCTACTATACTAAAATTAAATCTATTAAAATCTATGTATCTATCCTGCCTACTATACTAAAATTTAAATATATGATCAATCCTGCCTACTATACTAAAATTAAATCTTTTAAAATCTATGTATCTATCCTGCCTACTATACTAAAATTAAAATCTATGTATCTATCCTGCCTACTATACTAAAATTAAATTTATTAAAATCTATGTATCCTGTCTACTATACTAAAATTAAAATCTATGTATCTATCCTGCCTACTATACTAAAATTAAATTTATTATAATCTATGTACAGTATCCTGTCTTCTATACTAAAATGTAAATCTATGATCTATCTTGCCTACTATACTAAAATTAAATATATTAAAATCTATGTATCTATCCTGCAAACTATACTAAAATTAAATCTATCTATCTATCAGTCAGTCTGTCTGTCTGTCTAAGTTGTCTGATACCTCTAATGCACATATTGAAGTCGCTTTTAATTCAAAACCAGGATTGAAAAGCATAAGCTTTTCCAGTTTTATTAATAATAAGGGTTAGTCATAATTCTGTAAAATTTCTTGATGTCATCTTCTAGCTTTATGTGATCTTTTCCCAGCTTCTTTAGGGAGAAATATCCAGTAGTGGCGCATTAAAGTGGGTGGCATGGTGGTGCAGAGGTCCTCATTACTACTGACTCAGATTTGAATTTCAGTTCTTATTCATGGGGGAGTCTCCACGTTTTCCCCATTTGAGTTGGTTTCCTTCCGCTTACCCAAAGATGTGTGCATTACTGGTAGTTCTAAAATGGGCCCCGTGATGTTCAAAATTGGGTCCTGCCATCTGCCCAATGCTACAGCTCTGAGGCCATGAACTGAATTATGCAAGTTTGAGAATGTTAAATATTTTATCAATCAGAGTGTTTTTGACTAGTCAGTGAGCGAGCTCTCATACAACAGTTTAATTTTATATTCACATCATTTCTTTTTGTAAAGCAGCCACTTGATGTCAATACAAGTGCATCCACTTGTACATTTTATTCTTCTGGAAGCAAGAGCTTAAAAATCTACAAGATGTCCCAAAAAACAATTTAAACACATTCCCTACAGGGGTTAGTTTGTGATGATGCCTCATAGTTTCACAAAACAAGAGTGTGACATCCTAGCCAGGTCGATGATTTGTCAGTATGCGGTTTGCATTCATTCCACCACCCAAAGATGACGAGTCTGGTTCGTTAGTACATGTAAAAATGTCAGAGAAGAGGTTGAATGTGGCAATACTGTATGCTTGCATGTGCCCTGGGAAGGACTGGCACCTCATTTGTAGGTTCCGTCTTATAGAAAGTGGATGGGGACATGAATGAATGGTGTTGAGTGTCAGTGAAAGGAACAATTGGACAACATTCTCTGATAATATATACCATCTAGTCCACAGTGTGTCTTGTGGGTGCCTTCTGTCAATTAGATGTGGTATCCCATGTGCCTGTCAACTTGTCAGAGCCTATCATATCCCATGGCAGTGTTGAGTAACTCCCATGTTCAACTAGAACTGTAGAAAACCAGCTGTACGTCAGCAGCAAAGGAATAAAACAGAAATGGCTTGTGAAGCTATCGAGGAACGTGTTTGGCATTACATTTCTTTAACATTTCCAGTACCTAGAAGTAAATGGTGGACAACTAGTCTGAGGTCCTTTTTTAATTATTGAAAAGAGGCTGCATTGTGAGAAAAATCAGCAATCAAAATTAAGAAGAAGCCGATTAAAAAATATGAGAAATATACACCACATTTCCTAATGTCTAAAACACACGCTATTATGTATTCCTAACCTCACTGATGATAACTGAAAATACGGTCTATAACGAAGGAATTAGCCTCTAGTTAATTGTTTGCAACTAAAGCCAACAGCCATAAGCTCCCTGGGACCGAGAATGAAAACCCCTGGTAAAGAACCAAAGCTCATCTCCCATGTTACCATTCAGCACGTATCAATTTCACAGTGTAAATCAGAATTGGAGTGACGGTGGGTTTGGAGGAAGAACACGTACATTTTACAATGGACAATGCTCGGTGGCATCATTTTCACGTTCAGTAATGAAACTTCATATGCTAATCATCCCTAAATTTAGGAAGAATTTTGGCACTTTAGCGTTATTGATAGCTTACATATTATATCAATATAAAATCAAGTCAGACGTATTAAAAATGGAAATGTCCGAACTCTCACACTAAGCAGACAAGAAATAACACTTAGTGCTCATCAAAACACATCTTCCTTATCATCAGGGGTCTGGCTTGAAAAACGAAATCCTGGGTCTAATTCCAAGGCCCCAAAGTCATTGGATTTTTCTGAGACTCCATCACTCTCTGGGCTCTTCCTTGAAGAAGCAAGACGTTCTCCCTCCAGTGATGTTTTCGGTCGAATCCTCCCTTCCTCTTCATTCTCCAAAGACATGTCTGTTTGTGAGAAGGGACGAAACTCCATGCTAGTTATACTTCTGCTGATCCCCTTTTCAGTTCGAAGTTTTTTCTTCAGCTCTTCTTCCCTAGTCTGGACAAGATAAAGTGAAACAAGGAGATAAATCAATGCATATGAATTGTCTTGCTTTATGCGTGTCCCTGATAAGTGTGAAATCATTCAGTTATGGCACCTCAATAGATGTGTCAGCTCTTGGTTGTCAAAGACCAACTTTTGTTGCACGCATCGTAGGGCATGCCATTGTGGGACGTACCACTAACTGGACGAGTCGCCCTAGAGGAACAATGGATGGATTGGCCTGCAGGGAGGAAAGATAACTCTGTTCCCAGTCGGTATAAAATAATGGATCGATCAGTAGAAGCTGGAACATAGGAGTGGTTCCATCCCCATGTATTAGGTGGCAGTGGCCCTTGTATGAGAACCCAGTTGGGATGCCTACAGGGGTGCTTGGGAAATGGAGTCCGGAAGTGCAGCTCTGTATGGGTTCCATGGGATCGGTAGAGGGCACTGTTGGGGCAGAACCACCCTACTTTGTCTATGGCCCGGAAGTGCTTTCTAGAGGAGACAGAATGGCACCGAAAGCATTCTCGGGTCAAGCATAAAAGAAAGCCTGCTGCCACACAAAGACGTGTCAGAGTCGGAAGTCAGTAGAGGCAACAAAGGTAGAGGAGGAGGAAGAATTGGGGATTATTGAATATTTATCACATACTTGTGGCTTGTTGTTGAGTGAGGATTGGGGAAACGTGCCTGGAAGGAGAATAAAAACCATCCATCCATCCATTTTCTAACCCGCTGAATCGAATAGGGTCACGGGGTCTGCGGAGCAAATCCCAGCCAACACAGGGCACAAGGCAGGAACCAATCCTGGGCAGGGTGCCAACCTACCGCAGGACACACACAAACACACCCACACACCAAGCACACACTAGGGCCAATTCAGAATCGCCAATCCACCTAACCTGCATGTCTTTGGATTGTGGGAGGAAACCGAGTGCCCGGAGGAAACCCACGCAGACACGGGAGAACATGCAAACTCCACGCAGGGAGGACCCGGAAGCGAACCCGGTCTCCTAACTGCGAGGCAGCAGTGCTACCACTGCGCCACCGTGCCGCCGAGAATAAAAATCCACTATTTTATTCTATTAATGTGTGCTGTATTACTGGTTCTGTAGTTTGGGGTTCTCTGGCGCCCTCATGTGGTCACAGCATTTACATTTCAATCTTTATCTTATCTCTATACTAGGGGGCTTCGCTCGCCAACCCCCGTTTTTGATTTTCCGGATTGTGAGATGTGGCCGGCTTGTCATCCCAGCCAATACCCCCAGGCTGCCAGATGGAGCCCTCCCTGCAGTATGGAGGTGCCCCGAAGACCAGCAGGGAGTCATGGGACATGTAGTTTTTTGATACTGCAGGGAGGACCGAAGACTTCTCCGTGCCCTATAACCCGGAAGTGAATCAGAGGAAGAGTGACGAGCTTCCAGGGTGAAAAGAAAGGACTTGTACCTGACCCGGAAGTGATTGAGAGTCACATGGACTGGGGATTGGAACGCTTCCGGGTCAGGGTATTTAAAAGGACGGCGAGCTGAGCTGGGTGGAAGGGTGGCAACGCGTCTGGGAGTTGGAGGATTGATTTATTGTGTTTATTTGTGATTTGTATGAGTATAGTGGAGGAGAGGGTGCTTTGTGCACTGTGGCATTGGACTTTTACCTGGTGTCTGGAGTCGTGGACAGGGGTTCAAGGGAGCGAGAGCGCCCCCTATCTGTCACACTTTTACACACAGATTTTTTTTTCTTTGAATTGTTGCTATTTCATTAGTTTCACTTTTATTTCAGAACTTCTGTAAAAACAATATTTGGAATCTTTCGAGTCTCAACATGCTGAATCTTTTAAATGAGGTCCGTGAGACATGTGTTTAATGACTTTGTACCATAATTCAGGGCAGGATTCTCTGTCTGGAATTTCAGCACAGACAAAACAATCGACTTCATCAGCAGTTAAGAATTTTTTTTGCAAAGTAACCAATAAATGCATGTGAGCTAAACTCCATTTTTGAAATTCTCTTGACTTAAACTTCAAAGCCTCACAATATTTACATACTTCTGCCATATCATCTATATCCATATATTCGATCTCTATTCACCTTTTCGTTGTTTCTCCGAGTAATAATTTCTCTTTCTTTGCGCTAATGCGATCTTTACTTTCTTTGTTTTGACACTGTCGTTTTTTTCTTCTTTCATATTCTGTATCTTGCTCTGCATGTGTTTCTACGAGTCTTTCGAATTCCAGTTTTCATTTTCTCTAACCTGCTCTGCATGTGTTTGGCCCCCTTGTTTTTTATGACATTTTACTTTGTTTTCCACTCTGTCTTTTATTGCTGACCCCGCTTTATCCTGCTTTTGTTTCAATGACACCTGGTCCGTGGTGATTATTTCTCCTTTTTCGAGTAATAATTTCCGTTTGTTTTGCGCTACTGCGATCTTTATTTTCTTTTTTTTTTCTACTTTCTAATTTTCCTATTTTCATATTCTTTAACTTTCTCCACATGTGTATCGTGTCATTTTTTTTTTTTTAGCCTTTCAAACTCCACTGCTTTCATAATCTCTAACCTGCTCTGCATGTGTATAGCGCCAATGTCCAGATTGGACGTGTTTTTTTTTCAATTCCACTTGTTCCGGGCTGATAATTACTTTCCTTATTTTCTGAATTTGCACTTAAGATTATTCTTTTTCTTTTTTTTTGTCTCTCCAACGCTTTTGAATCTGTTTTTTCTGCTCTGCTTACTTCTTCTTTAACTTCATTCATTACGTATTGTCCTTATACGCTTTATATGCGCTGAGAGCCCTGGATCTGTGTGTACTCAAAGCCGAAACATGACCGAGTGTGTTTCTGCCCTGTGCTCCTATTTGGTTGTAAGTAAGCCGTGTCTTGCAAGAATCTCATGTTCTACGTCATCGCGAGACGGTCCTGGGTCAATCTCTCGGAACAAAGTCTCATGTTTAAGGTCCCCGCGAGACGCTCCGTGGCCAATCTCTTTAGTCTTGTGGATCTTTTAAGTGTCTTCCGTGATCTTAATGTGAAGATCACGTCTTGTCGCCCTACTGTTTCTCTCCAGGATTTTTTTATAATAGAGAGAATATATAATCCATTGTCTTTCTGTCTGTCCGATTTTCACGAGAGAACTACAACATTCCAGTTGATGCAATAGGTCATAGTTGACTTGCGGTGCTGATTTATCTGTGTGAATAAGAGAGACACGCAGTGGGCCGAGGAGAAGGCGGGCGAGGCCCTCCTCACTCACGTACCAGCCAAGGGGCGTGTACCTTACATCCGCTTAGCTAGCGAACGAGAGATCTACTTAACAAAGGGGTTTTTTCTGGAATTTGCTTGAACATTCCGGTTGATTTTGCAACTACTCTCATCAAGCTAAGAATCTTAGCTCGCTTGCAGGAGTGAAATATTCACGCTAACCCAAGACAGAGGCTGCGGGCCGAGGGAAGGGGGAAGCGCGACGTCAGGAGCGGGAAGTTGGTCTACCTCTGCGTTTTGGAGTGTACTATGCCACCAAATAGCTAGCGATACCTTTTTGTTTATTGATTTTTAAAGTTTGTCCTGTTTGATTACCACGCGGGCAGAGCCATGGGGGATGGCTAGTACTGTATATATGAATTTGGACAAATACAATACAACGGAGTACAATTATACTAATAAGAGAGTTAAAGGTAAAACATTATTTTGATGTCACTGTTAGCCAAATTCCTTTGTCTTTGTGTTTGTACATCCTCTCCCCTGTAATCAAACAGCCAGATTTTAGCATAAAATAACACTGCAGAACCGGGGAACCAACGCCTGTCCCAGCAGCACTGGGCGAGACGTACAAAGCAAATCTGGATGGGATACTAAATGACTGCATGGCACATTAGGAAAATACTTCACCGCACCTCACTGGGTAAAAAGCAACCAAAAGTTTTCAGTCCTGTCATATATTATTTAAATGTATAATAATATTAAACCAATTGCGGTGAATGTCAGGGAACCTTGCCAAGGGTTTCACATAGAGATGCATCCTATCACAGCATTTTAATTTAATTGGAAGGAACACAATGACATGAATTTTACCTTTCGTCGTTCCTCTACTGCCCGCATTTTGTTTTCAATCTCTTCCTTGGTTACAGGTTTTTGTTTCTTCTGTTTGGTCTTCAGTTTCTCCAGGTGCAGAGGAGGTTTCTTCAGCTGTTTTTCTGTGGTCTCCACCTACAGATAAACGTGACCAGTGAAATGGGGAACTATAATTTATGTGAATGTTTACCCTCTGTCCTTCCAGCTCTTCATAACAAATACTAATGAGCATGTTCCTCTTTATTTATAGACAAACATATAAATATCAGATGGAGTTTGCATGTTCTCCCCGTGTCTGTGTGGGTTTCCTCCCACAGTCCAAAGACATGCAGGTTAGGTGGATTGGCAATCCTAAATTGTCCCTAGTGTGTGCTTGATGTGTGCGTGTGTGTGCGCCCTGGGGTGGGCTGGCGCCCTGCCCGAGGTTTGTTTCCTGCCTTGCACCCTGTGTTGGTTAAAATTGGCTCCAGCAGACACCCGTAACCCTGTAGTTAGGATATAGCGGGTTGGATAATGGATGGATGGATGGATGGATGAATGGAGTTTTCATGTTCTCCCCGTGTCTGTGTGGGTTTCCTCCTGGTGCTCCGGTTTCCTCCCACAGTCCAAAGACATGCAGGTTAGGTGGACTGGCAATTCTAAATTGTCCCTAGTGTGTGCTTGGTGTGTGTGTGTGTGTGTGTGTGTGCCCTGCGGTGGGTTGGCGTCCTGCCCAGGGTTTGTTTCCTGCTTTGCACCCTATTTTGGCTGGGATTGGCTCCATCAGACCCCCATGGCCCTGTAGTTAGGATATAGCAGGTTGGAAAATGGATGGATGGATGGATGGATGAAGGTCTGAGCCTCCAGCTTCCATCAAGGTAAGATCTCCTGACCAGCAGAAGCACTAAGGTGTAATTGACACATCATGCTGATTGTCTCTTATTTCTATATTATATCTTCCGAATAATGGGGGAAATAAATGTTGCTTCACAAGGATCCCCAACACTTTTGTTTGCTTGTTTTTATTTATTTTACAAGATCATTGTCTTATTTCTTTTCTATTATTCTACAAGAACAAAATCTTTCTTATGCAAAATTATCAGATTGCAAAAACACCTTTGGAACTGAAGAGTTTCCAAGAGAAAGCTTGGTTTTGAAGGAAATTTGAGTTTTAGAACTTGAGGGATTCCTCCATGACTATTATCACTTTTTTAAGACTTTCTTGTCAATAAACATCTCATAGTCTAGGTATCTTGACACCCTTCAACAAAACGCCTTACCATAACATCGTATGCTTCCCCATTTTTCACCAGACCCCCATGGCCCTGTAGTTAGGATATAGCAGGTTTGAAAATGGATGGATGGATGGATGAAGGACTGAGCCTCCAGCTTCCATCAAGGTCAGATCTCCTGACCAGCAGAAGCACTAAGGTGTAATTGACACATCATGCTGATTGTCTCTTATTTCTATATTATATCTTCCGAATAATGGGGGAAATAAATGTTGCTTCACAAGGATCCCCAACACTTTGTTTGCTTGTTTAAATTTATTTTACAAAATCATTGTCAACAAAACGCCTTACCATAACATCGTATGCTTCCCCATTTTTCACAACAGTGTGCGACTTTTGGATAATTCCTTGCATTTGGAGTTCTTCAAGGATGTCTGATGACTTTTGTCTTTCTTTTGGTTCCTGAAGGAAAGTGGGACCATTTACAGCTGGGTGAAATGAAAAACAAAAGACATTTTCAGTATTATTCACCACAACACCACACCGTGGGGCTCATGAAAGTATATTACAAAGTTACAGCATTTATACAATTAGAAAACTTTGGCGATCAAAAGGAAGAAAATACCATTAGTCTTTCTTACGTCTGATTGGTGTTACTTTTTCCTGTATGGCACCTGGCAATTCATTTTCTAGCCCCAAGCCACTGTCTGTTGTTTGCTTTGATATAGCGGATCCTTCCCGGGTGCCAAGAGTTAGTTCATGGTGTGAAGAACGCTTCCTCTGAAATGTAAACACATTTAATTACTTTTTGTTATTTTCTTTTAATATCATGTATTAAAATTTCAACCTTTGGTTTCTTTTGTTATGAGAAGCCAAGCAAATTGACTCCTTTTATTGGCTAACTAAAAGATTACAATATACAAGATTTCGAGGCAAGTCAGGCCCCTTCTTCAGGCAAGATGGCCGGAATTGCCTCGAAAGCTTGCATATTGTAATCTTTTTAGTTAGCCAATAAAAGGAGTCAATTTGCTTGGCTTCTCATTACATCCATAGTGGCTAACAAGGTACAACACCCTAGTTTCTTTTGTTATTAATAACTCATCTCCATGGTAGGCAACATAGATTAATAGAATTTAAAATGGCTGTGTTCAAATTTTACTGCTTCATTACTTGATTTTGTTAATATTTGTAGAATATTAGGGGGCTTCGCCCCCTGCTCGCTTTACTTACTCACTTCACTCTGCATCTCGCGCGGCGCATTTTTGTCATATCACCTGCAGTATGTCCATATATTCGATCTCTTTTCACTTTTCCTTTTTCATCAATATTGTTTGGAATTACATCGTGACAACGCAACGTATAACTGCCCGTGAGTGAATATCGTTTCTCTCTCTCTCTACCAGAAGTGTGTCTGACAATAGCATTCACACAAATGAGAAATGCTTTCTCTCGCAGGATTTCACTTTCAGCAAACAACAAATCTTTTAATTCTCGCGGATACGCCTCTTCATTGGGAAGAAACACTACTTTTTTTATCCCTGATGGCAACACAAATTAGACGATCTACAAATCTCCAACTTAAAGTTTAAATCCAAGCAATATATTCGATCTCTTTTCACTGTTCCGTTATTTCACCAAGTAATAATTTCTCTTTGCTAGCGCTAATGTGATCTTTACTATCATTTTTTTTTGAGACTTTCAAATTTTCGTACTTTCATTATCTCTAACCTGCTCTTCATGGGTACTGCACCAACGTTTTTGAATTCTTTACGATGTTCTACTCTGTTTTATTTCCGGCCCCGGGCGTCGTTAAATCTCTTAGCAAAAAACTTACGTTTCATCTCCTTCCAACCTTCCAAGATTTTTTTTTTTATAGTAAAAAAAGAGATGTCGGAGTGAGGCGCACCATATATAAAGCACATTGAGATGCCCCTTACAATGGATAGCATTATATAAAAATAAGATACTACTGCTACTCAAGTTTCCTTGCTTATCTCAAAAGACGTGTATACCAGCCTTCGACTATGTAGAAATATTGATAGTGTCTATGGTATTATGTACAATAATCGTCAATAAATAACTGAATTTGTTTACTTGGAGATCTAATACGTATAATGGGGTGTTTCTAGGTTTACAAGTAAGTAAAGTTGAGTGCTGTACTAACCCAGCCATACAAGTTATATAGGGTGGTCCAGATCTAATTATGCAATTTTCAGTACGCTATAACTTATTAACTTTATTATATAGAAAATCGCCCGAAAAATCCTGGACCATCGAGAAGTGTGCAAACTGACGACATTAAGACTTGTCTTCGCGCCGAACTGGAATCGTCGCTGCATAAATCAAAGTCATCCAGACGATCTGGATCTGCATAATTAGATATGGACCACCCTGTATATGTTACAGGCCAAACTCGAGTTTAGGACAAACTACTTTAGACTCGGCCAAACCAGTTTGCTGAAGAGGATAGGATGAACCTGGTCCTAACTAGACTATCCTGAAATCAATGTGGAGCTCCCAAGACAAACTGATTTGCCCGAGTCTAAACTACCGTATATACTCACGTTTAAGTTCTACCGCGGATAAGTCAAGACTTGATTTTACCGTATAATTTCTGGTATTTTATAATGTCAGTCGTATAAGTCAAATGCGGAAAACTCACGGTATTGGTCCAAGAGATTATGATATGCTAACGCCTACCAGAGAGAGTAACCACAGAGTACACTGCCTTCTATGTATTGTGCCCATGTGACCACGCGGTAATACCCGAACTATTCCAAAGTGACGTTTGCACTGTTTTGTGTTTTTTGTATCTCACACCCTCATACACCTTTATCGTAAGAGCATCCCTTATCTATGATGGAGCGTTCGTTTAAGAGTAAATATGAAGCTTGTTTTAAATAAAAAGTTGTTGAAGTGGTGAAAGAAATTGGTAACTGCGCTGCTGCAATGAAATTCGCTGAGTCTGAGAAACTGATGTGAGATTGGAGGAAGCAAGAAGATGAAAACAAAAATTTAAGTGTCATATTTTTGAACGGGTGTATAAGTCGGGTCTGATTTAAAGATCGATTTTTCGGGTTTCAAGACCCGACTTACACGAGAGTATATACGGTAGTTTGGCCTGCAATCGTACTTTCGTCATCCTATTGCACTTCTTACAAACTGATGCCCCTTACAATGGATGACATTATATAAAAATAAGATATATTTGTTTCCTCTTGTGTAATGACATTTTTCTTACATTTCTTTTAAGTTCTTGTAGGTCCAAACTGAATAAACTGTCATGTGTATTGTTTCTTAAAAGCTCTACATAAATCTAACCATCATGGTGTGACTTGGGCATCCAGAAATGCTATTAAAGTCATTGGATTTCATTCAAGCCGCACGTCAGCAGGTAAAAATCTCATGATTGTCTTTATCCATGGTGAGAGTAGTCACCAAGATGACTGAAACACCTGTACAGGATCGTGGAAATGTGTCATCTTTAAGCAGATTGAGCAACATGGAAACTAATCCTCAAACAATAAACTTTTCCAAGAGCATTCATTGTATAGCAGATTAAAAGCATCATTAACGGCATTTTAAATATCAAATATTATTTGGATTAAAGATTAAAAATCTTCATTGACTCAATGTAAACTTCATTTTCTTTTGTTTTAACTGTGGTTTTACCTGCTGGTTTTATCCATTTTGACTAACAAATCACACTGGTAAGATTTTTGTCCACAGCATGTGCACCGAGATGTGAAGTGAGACCAACGGAGTGACTATGTATTGGAGATTAAATACTTTACAGTCAATTACGTTAGCTACTAGATAGATCATGTTGTCTTAACACAACATTCTGAAACTCAAGTAGGCCAGTTCTGGGTTGTGGGGTTTGTGCTCAGCCTGGCATCAGGTGCAGGGCAAGAACCAGATTTGGACAGGGTACCAGTCCAGCACAGTGTCAACTCAAGTGCTCGTCCACATTCACACTATGGTGGGACCAGGTTTAGAGTGGACAATTAGCCTAAATGTTAGAAGTGTAGGAGAAGACATGACAAACAGAACCTACAAGGACTACAATCCAGCATGGGATTCAAACCCAGGATGCTGAATCTATTAAGCAGCATTACTAACCAGTGCATTATGGGGCTCATTTTACATCATTTACTATAATTTAGGGTTTGGCTAGTGGTACCGTGCTAATTGTTGAAGTTAAATACTGAAGAAAGGAAGCACATGACAACATCCTGAGCTGGGTTGCAGGAGGCTGGAGCCTATCCCAGCAAGCCAGGGTACCAGGGTGAGCACACTCACAAACAACACGATCTGCAAGGCCGACTTAGCATCGCCAAATCAATAAAACATGCATGTCTTTGGACTGCAGAAGGAAACCCACACAGACACAGGGAGAACTTGCAGACTCTACATAGGGAGGACTCAGAATGTGAATCCTGATCTCCATATTTCCTGTACTGTGCCACATAACAACTTGTAAGTTTCAAATACAAATATACGTAAATTCAAAACATAATATTTAATGGTTTATGCTGTTCTTGTTATACCACATCCATAAAGCCAGATTCAAATCCCAGCCAGCTCAGTGTCTGTGTAGAATTTTCACATTCTTTGCAAGTCTATGTTGATTTCTTCTTATCTGCCATAAATGTGCATGTTAGGCTGATTGTGAACATTATAATAACCTTCTGAACATGGCTGCCCGCTCCATGGACTAGAATCCCAACCCAGGGCTGGTTACTACACATGTGGTTGCAAAAGGCTCTGATCGCCTTGTAACAGAAAAGCAAACATTCCAACTCAAACCAGTGCCATAAAAGAGTCAACTAAATGATTCATCTATTTTCAAACTCATTTCCTCAATTTCTGTGTATGTTTTCTTTTAGATTCCCAAAAGGACACTCTAAACTGATCCAGTCTGAGTAACATCTCATGTGCAGGTCAGCATGCGGCGCGATGGCCTCTTAGTTAAGAGTTGATTCCTACCTTGGCACCTGCTCATTGTGACAGCAAACAGGACAAGTAAGAAAAGAGCATGGATTGTAAAAACTACAACACTGACAATTAAAAATCTTTTTTTTTTTTTAAATTAATTTGCTAACAGGGTTCAAAAGTACACTGATGAAGATGGACTTGCTAAACCAGAAGACAATGATGCCCTGGAAACAAAGGTAAACACAATGCAGCTCAAAACAATTGGAATGCTAATCATATTGAGTTACAATTTGTTTGTAGCAGCAAACTCATTTAGGTTATCTACAATACACTCTTCAAGGACAATGTCAGGGAATGTCAAAGCCTGTGACACAAAGACAGGCTCTACCAAGGTATTATTAACAGTAATGAAATGAATTAACTGCCCTCATCGCTAAGAGAACAATTACTAAAGTCACTCTACACATCTTATAAGGCTTCTGAATTTCTCTGAACTGGGGTCACCATTTAGTAACCTAGCTTGGTATTGCTCTCTGTCTGCAGAGTTAAGAAACAGTCCTCAATATGTGATGATTTAAGTATAAAAAATTTAATCTGTCTATCTATTATGTAGTGCCACTCACAGAGATAGATAGATTTTAATTTTAGCATAGTAGGCAGGATAGATAGATAGATATTTTAATTTTAGCATAGTAGGCAGGATAGATAGATTTTAATTTTAGCATAGTAGGCAGGATAGATAGATAGATAGATAGAAAAGACATTAGATAAATAGATAGATTTTAATTTTAGCATAGTAGGCAGGATAGATAGATAGAAAAGACATTAGATAGATAGATAGATCGATAGTTTTTAATTTTAGCATAGTAGGCAAGATAGATAGATAGATGGTGCCCTACTTTCAGCCAAGAGAAATAAATCAGAAATTTTCATTTTTTGGCTTGACTGTATTAACAAGCATGAGTCACCAGACAGTTTGTTTCCTGCCTTGTGCCCTGTGTTGGCTGGGATTGGCTCCAGCAGACCCTCATGACCCTGTAGTTAGGAAATAGTGGGTTGGATAATGGATGGATGAATGGAGTCACTAGAACAACTTATTTCACACCTTTGTGCTGGTTATCACATAAATGCTTTAATAATAAAATAATTCTAAATAAAATTTAACAAATTCTGGAAAGCATGTTTGTTCCAAAGAACTGAAATACAACTTTTACTAAATCCCATAGCCATTTAATATAGCTCTCTCCGACTCCGACTGGTTAAAAAGCTATATCTATCTATCTATCTATCTATCTATCTATCTATCTATCTATCTATCTATCTATCTATCTATCTATCTATCTATCTATCTATCTAATCATATGGTGCCATCTATCGTAATGACTATTTCTCTTTTAAATCTTATCCTTTAAAACTACAATTAATAATCATGAGACACCAGGATACATGACAATTGTTCCCTAAAGAGGGCCAGTTATTTTATCTTATGTCACACATTTGTGCTGGTTATCATGTAGATGCTTTACTAATAAAACAATTCTAAATATGTAAAGGGTAAAAGTTAACAAGCTGTGGAAAGCACGTTTGTTCCTGAGAACTGAAATACAACTTTCATTAAATCCTTTAGCCATATAATATAGCTCTCTCCGACTGGTTAAAAAGCAAAGCAGGAGCTGCAGAGGGTAGGCGGACTACGTTTGATAATCCCTGACCTACGTGAAGCCATAAGCACCACTGACACTCTAAGGACAATCAGGGAGTATGGCAGCAACTTTGGTGCTTAGAAATATGAATACTGAAATCAGTCGGGAAAAAAGCAAAATGGCTTGGTGATATTCAAAATGTCTGTCTCATGAAAAATATTGGTATTAATTTACATCTAGGCTTTTTTTTTTTGCTTTTCATAAGTAATGATGTTTCTTACCTTACAGGCACTTTTTAATCTGAGGAATAGTTTTTCAAATTGCAAAAATCAACGTGAAATATTCCTATTTAATATTTTATATATGGCAGCACAAATGTTAACTTTTCAAGTTGCAAAAATGTAACATTCCTATTTATAATTTTAATAAACTGTAGGAAGCACTTCCTTATGCAAAGAGTTGTGGGAAACTGGAATAAACTACCGAGACATGTAGCTGAAGCAGAAACCTTGACAGCCCTTCAGAAGTATTCGTATGAGATACTGGGACAGCTTAGCTATCAGCTAAACAGACGGGCCGGATGGACTGAGTGGTCTCCTCTTGTTTGTCAAACTTCTTATGTTTCGTACATTAAATTGTCATGTTATGGGACTAGCAGCTCTCCTATAAAGACGGCTCTTTCCCCGTGTTTGGTATTGTCTGGATAATATCTGGCTTCTTAAACCTTGAATTGGATAAGCAGAATAGCAGATGGAAGGTTATGTTATATTGTCCATTCATTTAACCAACCATCTATTTATTAGGAAAACCAGCTTATTCCAGTGTTAGGGTCACAAGGATGCTGGAGTAAGCACAGCTCACAAAGCAGTAACCAGTTGTTAAAATGGCAACAACCTACAGTGGGGCACGTGCCGCATAGAGAGCCAATTTAAGAACTAATAAATACGGATACAGAGGTCTCAAGATTTTAACATTAGAAAAATACACATTTTACTCAAATATATAGCACAATAAAATAAGATTCCAAATGTTTAATTTCAGGCCTTGGGAAAAATAGTTTATATTAAAGCTTCTGCTGTAAACAGACATTTCAATACCTGCCAAAATATGTTTTTTGGTTATAGCTTAAGGTCCATGTACATCTTTTATTTAGTTATTTATTTAGCTTTTTCCTTTTTTAACTTTTTATTACAGGCCTACTATATTTGACTTTTGTGCTTCTGAAGTGTTATGTGCTACTCAAGCAGAATTGCCATTTGTATCATGAATTGTGCTGTGTTTTAATAAATGTCAGAGACCTATTGAATTTAACATAATGCATATAACAAATTTCTGCAACCACATTTTCCAAATAAATATCATGTTATGGAAAGATGAAGAGATGAGATCTTCTGGCATTAGGTGTAGGTCAAAAATATGTTCAATAAGTGGACAGAATAGTAATTAAAGCTAGCCATAAATACACTAGTTATCATTTTCAAAATAAAGATATAAACTAGAAAAAAAAAATTGATGAGGAACTTCCCTTATCTCTAGCATGAGGTAGGTATGGTTAATGAACATTTTAACAAAACCCTTGCAGAAAATAGGTAAAGGACATCAGTTAATGAAATGACAAGATATTTTAAACCTTACATTCATAATAAGTCGTGTCATATTAGTTTCTTGGCTGTAACTATTTAGTGACATCAACAGCATGTGTGTTATTGCATGCACAGTACATGTTAGAAGTCACAATTGCTTTTAATGAAGAACGACAGTTCTTGATTATCTGCATCCACAAAAATACACAAATAGATAAACACATAAATCTGGCTTCCTACTAACAAAATTTTATCTTTTATCAATGCAGGATTTTTAGAGCAATGACTAGGAAAAGTAAAGTTAAAAATGTAAATAAGCAATGTATCTTCATACAGTATTTTTGTTCAAGTAAGACAAATATAATTTAACATAATGTAATAATTGTTCAATACTCCAACCAAAATTAAAATTATTTTCAATTAGATTTTCCCTAATCATATTTGCTCTTCCATGCTGAAGGTATGTTTTATTTATGTAACATTAATGCTCACTCATTTTTCAAAACCGATTATGATAGTACAGAGTTGTGGGTGTTTGGAGTCTATAACTAAACCAGAATAGAATGCAAGAAGAAATGCCAGTCCATTTCAAGACACATTCCCATATACACACACTTGTACTCCTAGTGCGCCATTTAAAGTACGAAAGTCATCTTAACCTGCACGTGTATGAATGTGGTTAGAGTAATAAATTCTATCCTTACACAGGCTCACATATGTTAAAATATATTGCATACTGTCATGTTTCCTGCCTATCTGTATTTTTCCACATCTCAAAGCTATTATTTGGTTAGCTGGAAACTCTAAATTGGTCGGGTGTGAGTTGCCCTATAATGGGCACTAGTATCCTGTCCAGGGTTGTTTCCTGGTTTACATCTAATGCTGTTGGGGAAAAGGAAATGGCACAATGCAGCCTTGGCCAGGGCTTATGGAACTGAAAAAGAAT
The DNA here is from genome assembly GCF_016835505.1 of Polypterus senegalus. NCBI lineage: Eukaryota > Metazoa > Chordata > Cladistia > Polypteriformes > Polypteridae > Polypterus > Polypterus senegalus. The sequence continues at coordinate 123,480,992 of NC_053168.1, forward strand.
GGGTAATTATATAGTAGTTCTGTACATACAGTAATTAAACATTACATTTGGACTGGAGTCCCGTCCAGGGATTGTTCCTGCATTGCGCCAGATTATTGCTGGACAGGCTGCAGCTTTCCCGCTAACCTGCCAACGAATAGCGAGTTTGGAAATGGAAGGATGGGAATGTAAACCTTTAAACCTGTGAGGCAATGAAAACGGGACGATTTCATTCCTCTTTTTTGGGATGATTGGTGCTATTGGCCATCACGTTTGTCCAAATATTCTGGTAAAGAGTCAAATGTTATTTTTAAATGAATCTAACTTGCAGTTCGTTTCAGCATCACTTAGACAAGCAAGTATGTTAATTCCATTAACTTCAACACTACATATAAATTACAGATGAGAAAGAACAGAAAGTGTTATCGTAGGTGTCTGCTTCGCATCTTACACCTGCCTGCAAAGAACGATGATCCGAAGGTTCCACCTGCTCAAGCGCCACCAGAGGACACCCGACGAAAGTCGCACACTTGTAAGTTCGTGTCGTAAGAGCTGAAGACACCTTTTTATTTAAATAAAGTGATGGAATAACTATAATAACACACGACAGCTCGCGACCTTTACGTTAACAATGCTTCTTTGAGGCAGCGGAGAAGAACTAGCAAGCTGCGACAAGTTTCTTTACTGATGAGAGCACAGAACAGCTCGACCTGTAAATGCTCCCTACAGAGCGCTCGGCCATTTAAACAGTACCGAGCTCTCGTTCTCTCGTGAGAGTTTCCAAAAAGTTCTCTACTCTCGCGTGCGATTCTCTCCCCCATTGCTCCGGCCGTGTCATCTCTACCTTTGGGGTCTTGTCCGCCCAGCCATTTCGGTTTTCCGACGCTGGCTGAATCACCGCAGCGCTCCTCGAATTCCCGCAGCCCATGATGGCTGCTGAAGTGTCACGGGTCGTGCTTCGCGCCCGGGCCACACACTGCATTCTTATACAGCGTCTCCCGTTGCTACGGGCGCCCGAAGGTTGTCATGGGTTGTTGCTACAATAAATGTGACTTGACACTTGCCCTCGCCTTTGCTACTGTACTGCCCATTGTTTAGAAGTGACAAGGTGAAATATTTACGATGTTACACAACGGGATTGGTCGAGGTTGCTACTGGCGAATTCCAGGACACAAGAAAAGGTTTGGGTGACTGGCGGCCGTTCAATGCTCAACAAAAAAATCACGAAGTGGAAACTACAAGAACCTGAGGAGTGACCGTCACAAAAGCTACAAAAACTGTGGAGAAATAGCACTTTCTGATGATTGTGTCAAAGTATGATGCTGCATTGGGTACATGCTTTATATATATCCAGCCATCCATTATCTATTCCGCTATATCATAACTACAGGGTCACGGGGGTCTGGAGCCAATCCCAGCCAGCACAGGGCGCAAGGCAGGAAACAAACCCCGGGCAGGGCGCTAGCCCACCGCAGGGCACACGCACATACCAAGCGCACACTATATACATATATATATAATTTATGGGTGGCACAGTGGTAGCAATGCTGCTTCTCAGTAAGGAGACCTGAGTTCACTTACCGGGTCCTTCCTGCGCGGAGTTTGCATGTTCTCCTCGTGTCTGCGTGGGTTTCTTCCGGGTACTCCAGGTTTCTCCCACAGTCCAAAGACATGTAGGTTAGGTGCATTGGTGATTCTAAATTGTCCCTGGTGTGTGTGTGTGCCCTGGGGTGGGCTGGCATTGGCTCCAGCAGACCTGTGTTAGGATACAGACTGATGACTGTCTGAAATATATATATATATATATATATATATATATATATATATATATATATATAGTGCAAAATCTGAGGTTTGATCTCAGTAAGGAGAAGAAAAGGTGCGTACACCTGATGAGCCCCATGTGTCTTGTACTCTTTGTGTTATTTGGCAGGTACTGTATCATGTAGTATATATTTTAACGCTACCAGTCAAAAGATTGAGAAAACCTTAGTTTTTCCAGTTTTTCTACAAATCGTGTCAGTTCAAATGCAATGAATGACCTAAAAGTAAGCAGTAAACTGCAAGAGGTTTAAATTTAAAGTTTAGGTTAGTTGTATGTCTGTAGTACTAGGGTGTTGTGCCGTGTTGGCCATTATGAATATAGAGAAAAGCCTGTCCATGTGTGCCAGTTTCTTCCACCAGGTCTTCAGTTCCATGTAGTAGCGATACATGTCCATGTATGCCAGTTTTAGGTTAGCAAAAACTGAAAAAAAGAATTTTCAGAATATTACAAATGGGCTTTCTTCAGGAAACAACTAATATGTTAAAACCTACTGGTCTTCTGCAGTAATTAAAGTAAATTAAACCTCTCCAGTTGAAGCAAACAATTTGCACAGGTGTCCCAGCTTCTGTTGATTACTTAAAAACTCTGTGTGTCTTAAAGCAGAGTTGGAACGGACTGTGTTACTACACCCTCTGAAGTACAACTTGGACAATATTCCAGTGACTATGACAAGAAAACAGCAAATAACAATTGAAATGAGACAGAGCATTATTACCCTTCGAAGTGTAGGCCTTTCATTTAGAGAAATTGCAAAAAAAAAAAAAAAACAAATCAAAGTGTCAGTGAGTCCAGTGGTGTCCTGCACAGTCCAAAGATACTTTGAAACTGGAAGAAGCTCTGATAGGAAGAGATGTGGCAGAGCCAAAGTTACCAGCCAATCAGAAGACAAGCTTGTGTGATCACAGGTGCCTCACAGCACAACAGCTTAACAGCGCAGGTCGACAAAAGCAAATGTCCCTTTGTACTGTGAAGAGCAGACTTTGTGCTGCAGGTCTATCAGGGCGAGTAGCAGGAAGAAAGCTATTCCTTAAAGGACAAAACAGGACCTTGAAATGCCGGCTGTGGACTACTGCAGAATGGAAGAAAGTCTTATGGGCTGAGGAATCCAATTTGAAATCTTCTGTTCATCATGCAGGGTGTTTGTACGCCATTGAGTTGGTGACTGGATTGTCCCTCAGTGTATTGCTGTGATTGATGGAAACAAAACCAGTGAACCTTGAGGTTTATGCCCCAGTGCCTTAATGGCCAGGAGATCACATTTCCTATGCACAAGTTTTTAATGGCCAACTTTACCTCATGGCACCATACACGCATGCATAGTTCGTGTTCATATTACTATAAGTGGAGCTCTGGCATGGGTGGAGTTTGACGTTTAGACCTTGGGCTGAAAAAAAAAACATTAAATATTATTGCATTTTCTTTTAGCCTCAACTGTGCTGCTATATATTTACATCATATTTACATTTGCATTCCTTGGCCATTGCACATCAGTCTTCACTGATTGCTGTTTGTCAACATGATGTCATTTGTGTTCCCTGTTTGGCCTTCCCTTATGTAAAACTAGCTGTAATGGGCTTTAATCTAAGTAATCAACATAGACCTCAGCATTAACAACTGCAGTTCACAAAGTATTGAAATATATTTTGCAATGCATGTAAGTAATAAAATTCATGCATTTGTCTTTCCAACAGGTGACGCATCACAATAAAATGCATTACTACAAATGTTTGTGAGATGCCGTCTGCTAGAATGACAGAGACATAGCAACTGGACGGACACACAGATACTTATGCTTTTATTAAGGTGCATTATCCACCCTTCTGTATTGTTATATTTTCAAATTGTTGTCTAAGTATTGCACTCTTCCAAAGACAAATTCAATTCCCTACCACAATTTAATAACCCAAGGTAAGGGTCTAGATCAGGGGTCGCCAACTCCGGTCCCAGAGGGGTGCAGTGGCTGCAGATTTTCATTCGAACCCTTATCTTAATGAGTTGACCTGTTTTTGCTGTTAATTAACTTTTTTTGAATTCATTTTAATTGACTTGCTCTTGAAGACTCAGAACCCTTAATTAGCAGCCAATCAATAATGAGATACAAAACGAGCCAAAACAACTGGTGTCCATCATACAATATCTGAAAATAAAGAAAGGTGAAGGTCTACAGAATGCTGATCTGCTCAAGTCCACAAATCATTTTATCAGGGCTCTTAGAAAAGAGAAAATCAACAATTTCAGAAATGTCTGCTAATGTCTGTACCACGAGAGCAGCAACAAGCCACGGAATTAAAGAACGGGTTTAATGAACAACAAGACTCAGTGCCTAATGGAGCAACTGGTTGAAGTGAAATTGGTTGGAGTTGGCGGCCCTGACATAGCTGGTCTTCTGTTGGCTCACTCATTATTCACATTTCATTTCTGTTTGGGTGCCATTTAAGGGAAGAAATGAAGCAATTCAGAGGAACAATGAAGAGATTATGGAGAACAAATCAATATTAGTTCAAAAGAAGTTAATTAGCAGCAGAAACAGGTCAATCATTAAGAAAAGGGTTAGAATGAAAACCTGCAGCCACGGACTGGAGTTTGTGATACCTGCTGTGAATCCGGCCCAGACACAGACAGGCGGACATGTTGTTAAAACACCACCACACGTTTATTTTCAATAATAATAATAAATGGTCACTCAGACCCAGTTCATTGGTCACTCAGACCTCAGTCACATGCACAAACCCCAAAACACACAATCCTGGCCACAATGCCTTTTCTTCAGGCCGCCTCCACAGCTCTCCTGAGCTTCGTCCTTCCTCCTCCCGACTCCAGCCCTGAATGAATGGAGACGGCCCCTTTTATACAGTTCCCGGATGAGCACCAGGTGTTCCCGGCATTCCTCCTCTGGCCATGCCCCAGCGTGGTGGAAGTGCCTGCTGTCCTCCCAGCTGCTCTCCGGGCGCCGTCCTAAATCTTCCCCCCAGCACTTCCTGGTGTGGCGGAAATGCTGGGGTAACAGGTCCCCAAGGCATTGGGGCGGCTCCTGGCGGTGACCACGGGCCCCTACAGGGTGGAGCTTCCATGCCCTGTACCCGTGGCCCGCAGAGCAACCCAAAAGGCAACCCCCACGTGATCCAGGGTGGGCACAGACCCACATCCGGTCCCTCATGACGTCCCGACCGGGTCATGGCCCCTGGCATCCCTTACACTGCTCTAGATGGTATGACAATAAAGCCCACTTGTCTTGACTTGAGTCTTTAATGCTGTATTAGAGTACTGTAAAGGGTGACACAGAAAAAACAGAACTTTTGAAAAACCCAATAAAAATAGAAGAAATCCAACAAAAACATTTTATTGACAGCAATTGAACCACTACACCTTGCCTTTTAAAAGACAGTAATCCAAATTATCGATGTCTGAAAATTATGTCCTGTAGATGGCGTCCTCCTGTACGTATGCATTCTTCCAATCTGCTGTTGAGGTTCCCCATTGATCGTTGCAACATCTCAGCTGGGATACCACGAATTTCATCTTGAATTCTTTGTTTCAATTCATTCAGTGTCCTTGGCCGAGTCGTGTAGACCCGACTCTTGCGGTAGCCCCACAATAACCATGACGCCCTAAGTTGAAAAAATGTCGGAACTCCCTCTGCGCACCTTCCTTTTATGGCGAAAGCACGCTGTTGACCGTTCCACTGATCCATGATTACTAAATGGCGAGATTGTTTACAGCTCAAGGTCCCTGTTCCGCAGTGCTGCCATATGTACATGGCTGCCACTACGCATTTCAAAAGTTCCCATTTTTCTGTGTCACCCTGTGTATAATATAGTCTTCATATTTCTAATTTGGTGTTTTTGGAGAATGAACTTGGTAAACTTGTGGCTTACACTACAGTGCCATAATGACGCACTACTTATTCACAAGTTTCAATCTGTACTTTTGTAGTTCAGTGTGTTCAGCAGCACAGTACTATAACTTCCTTATTTATACCAACAGAGCCCTGGAATGTCACATGCGTTGCCTGGGGTGACACAATAAATCAGTGGTGGGAACTGACCCAGCTACCTTTTGGTTTACACACCATCTACTTAATAACTAGGTGACAACATTTCCGAGATACCAACACACATTTTAATGTCTATAGCAGTGGTTTCCAAGTTTGGTCCTGAAAGACCCCCATGGCTGCAGGTTTTTCTTCTAATGAGTTTCCCAACTAGTCAGTCATTTTACCTCTAACTAAGCTGTTTTGTTTAATTAGATGGCCTCGTCATTTTTCCTTGTCTTAATTTCCATTTAGAAAAAAAAAGGGTAATGTAAATTTTAAACATATTCAAATTTAGAATTATAATATGGCGGCACAGTGGTAGCACTGCTGCCTCGCAGTTAAGAGACCCGGGTTCACTTCCCTGGTCCTCCCTGCGTGGAGTTTGCATGTTCTCCCCGTGTCTGCGTGGGTTTCCTCCCACAGTCAAAAGACATGCAGGTTAGGTGGACTGGCGATTCTAAATTGGCCCTAGTGTGTGCTTGGTGTTTGTGTGTGTCCTGTGGTGGGTTGGCATCCTGCCTGGGATTGGCTCCAGCAGACCCCCGTGACCCTGTAGTTAGGATTCAGCGGGTTGGAAAATGGATGGATGAATTATAATATGTGTATTGTTGCCACAGTTTTAAGTATTTTTTTTGACATTTTTCTCTGACTGTCTGTTGGGACGGCTTAGCAATCAGCAAAACAAACAAACCTGTTGGACTAAATGATCTCCTCTTGTTTGTCAAATTCTTTATATTCTCAATTCACCATTTTGGAGTTTCCTCACTAAAGTGTATCTTAAGAATGATAACAACAAGTGGATGATAATGTTTATAATGTCCCAAAATATTTTATACAATTGGAGCATATTCACCCATTTTTTGTGGATAATTTGCTTAGGCACTGAAATATGCATCTGACAAAAAATCATAGACATAAAAAGAAATTTAGAAAGGCAGGCACTCGTGAAGGAGGGCTCCACTTTAACAGCTTTCTACCTGTAAAATACTTAACATTCTGAGCTTTCTAAAAAAAAAAGCAGATTTTTTAAAACACAAAGTGCCACCCTCTAGTGCCTCAAATTACCATAACCTGTCTGCTCTGTTGTTTATCTCCCGTGCCGCTCCATTGCTGTTAAGGCACTTATTGTTTATTTGTTATTCAAAACAGCTCCATTCATTGACCAGTGAATGGTGGATTATTTCTTAAAGGCAGTGATTGCTTCAACCAGTTTGTTCAATGCTCTGCAATAAAGTGGTACAAGTCCAAAATTGTTCCTACCTCTTTCAATTCAGAATCATGTACTCATTATACACTCAAGGTTTATCTACAGTACAATAATATATGCATATTGTGGACATTAGTGGGCCTGACAGATCCCCCCCAAAACTCAAGTCACAATTGTACAAACAGTTCAAAATGATCTTTTTACTAAACAAAATACCATTCTTTAAGGTCTCACAATAACCATCCGAGTCCATCCAACTCCAACTCCCCCCGAGTGAGATGAGGCAGCTCCTTTTATACCAGACCCAGGATTACTTCTGGTGACAGGACATTACAAGGAAGAAACACTCTCTGGTCAGTGTGAAAAGAAGGGACAGCCTTTCCCTGCAGCTCCCCCTGGTGATACACACAGAAACCTGCAAGGCTGCCTCACGGGACTGCAATTCCCAGCATGCCCAGCAAGCGCTTGAATGGGCATAGTGCAGCACTTCCCGATTGGGGGTGCCAGCAACTGTTGCTGGGGGTGCCAGAATCCATCGAGGAAGAAAAATGAAAAACATTATTTGTACAAAATCTTAATTTATTTATCCATTCCTAAATAATTAAATGGGCAGGCTATTTCGTATCAGTGCAATACGCTGCTTGTTAAAACGGATGACTTCCGCTCTTACGCACACTTAGTGCTGCGTGGGTATTATGAACTATCGTATCTGTTCAAGTTCTATTTAAATTTTAAATATAAGTAAGTTTTATTTAGTCGACAGAAATATCTTTGGTAGGAATGTAAGTTAAATTTAGTCATTATTGCATACATTTTTCTTCACCATAGAAATTTAAAGACTAAATTCAATTTACACTCCTACCAAAGATATTTCTGTCGACTAAACAGAACCTACTTATATCCAAATAGAACTTGAAAAGATATATTTTTTCAAATCTGACCGCACATTTTAGATCGACTTGACGCGCACTACATCGAGCCCTCGTGCTATTGTGCTCTCGCCTGCCTGCCTCAATCACCGTCGCTTCGCTCTTACTTTTTTACCGTTCATTTAATCATGGCTAGTCGTGAAAAAATTAGAAAATGGAAGGAGGATCACACGGAGCATGGCTTTACTAAAACAATTAATGATGGAGAATAAAGTATCCATTATTCATAAAGCTTCAATTGCTGATCTGTTTTTCTGCGTTAACCTCATATTTTTTCATACTTCTTCTCAAACCAAGGGGGTGCGAGGGTAAAATGAATCAGGAGGCACTGGCATAGTGGGACACTAGTCTGTACCTGCTGTCTGTCACTACATATAGTCACGTGCATATATATAGGGGGCAGCTTAATGTTACGTGTGTTGGCAAAAAATGTCTTCCCCATTGTTGGACCACGTTTGTCACTTTTTCAGACCTTCAATCTATCTATCTATCTATCTATCTATCTATCTATCTATCTATCTATCTATCTATCTATCTATCTATCTATCTATCTATCTATCTATCTATCTATTCTATAGTGCCTTTCACATCTATCTATCTATCTATCTATCTATCTATCTATCTATCTATCTATCTATCTATCTATCTATCTATCTATCTATCTATCTATCCTGTCAACTAAATTAATATCTATCTATCTATCTATCTGTCTATCTTAATGACTTTCTCTTTTAAATCTTATGTCTCTTCAAAATTACAATTAACAAGCATGAGTCACCAGAACAAATAACAATTGTGCCCTAAAGATGGCTTTTTACTTTAACTTATTTCACACCTTTCTGCTGGTTATCACATAGATGCTTTAATAATAAAACAATTCTAAATAAGTGAACAAGCTCTGCAAAGCGCGTTTGTTCCTGAGAACTGAAATACAACTTTCATTAAATCCTTTAGCCATATAATATAGCTCTCTCCGACTAAGTAGGAGCTGCAATGGGTAGGCGGACTACGTTTGATAATCCCTGACCTCCGTGAAGCCATAAACACCACTGACACTCTAGGGACAATCAGGGAGTATGGCAGCAAATTTGGTGCTTAGAAATATGAATACAGAAATCAGTCAGGAAAAAAGCAAAATGGCTTGGTTATATTCTAAATGTCTGTCTCATGAAAAATATTGCTATTAATGAACAACTAGGCTTGTTTTTGCTTTCCATAAGTATATATGTTTCTTATCTTGCAGGCACCTTTTAATTCTATTACCTGGTGCTGCAGCTCTGCATTTGGACTATCATTGCCAATACTGGGCCCTAGGAAGGACTGCAAACAGTGGAGTCAGGACGGGGTGGTTTATGGTTGGGGGCTTCAGAAGCTTAAGCTCCTGATCTTTTTCTCAATCATATATCTATCTATCTATCTATCTATCTATCTATCTATCTATCTATCTATCTATCTATCTATCTATCTATCTATCTATCTATCTATCTATCTATCTATCTATCTATCTATACACTGCTCAAAAAATTAAGGGAACATTTAATCATCTCAGTCTAACATCAAGTCAGTGAAGCTTCAGGGATATCAGTCTGTCCTGTTAGGAAGCACAAGCAATTGTGAATCATCATAATCTGCTTGGGTGCAAATGAAAGTGACTAAAGGTGTACTGGAGTGGCCCCCATAAAAGGAATCATTTTGCAGGTGGTGGCCACAGACAGTTGCTTTATCCTTTTCCTTCCTGACCGATTCCTCTGTAGTTCTGCATTTTGCTGGTGTCTTTGCCACTACGGGTAGCATGAGGAGGTACCTGCAGCTGAATCAGGTTGCACAGGTAGTCCAGCTCCTTCAGGATGGCACATCCATATGTGCTGTCACATGAAGGTTTTTTCTGTGTGTCCCAGAACAGTCTCAAGAGCATGGAGGAGATACCAGGAGAATGACAGTTTGATAAGATGTTAAATGTATAGTCTATAAAAAAATTACTGACATGAGCGATTCAGATGGGATTAAAGAGCCGAGAACAAATGTAAAATAGAATCTCGGCTCTACATTGGTTGCAAAATGTTAAAAAAATTAACTACAGCTCCTTTAAAAAATAAAAATAAACCAATAGTGATAGGAATGCTAAATAATCTGAAAATTCTGCAGGGGGCAGCACTGTACAAGCAATGCTACTATACAGAGCATACAATCTGACAATTCAAATAACTGAACTGTAAACTGGTAGTGCAGGCGCTTCTGTGTTCAAGTGTGGGTCACAAATTTAGACATGCACATAACTACATTATGCACATAACATATGAGGCAGAATGTCTGTACAAGGCTAACAGTTGTTATCTGAATTGAAAATGATTATGGTGGTCCAACAGCCTAACAGCAGATGTGACATCCATAGCCATTTGCAAAATATGCATCAATTCTTCTCATTGCTGTGGTTTCTGTTGGCTATACCTCATTTCTCTTCAGAATGCAATTGTGGCGTTTGCTCATGAGTCCCATTTTTCTAAATTATCTTTGTGTTTTATCCTTAAAGTCCACGTTTTGCCTAACTCTTTGATTGTTGTTTTTCTTCATGCTCATGGACCAAGTCTCACTTTTGGTTTTCTGTGAACAAGCGGCTGCTTCACTGCATATCCTCACAAGCTACACCACTGCTTACTGTGTAGAAGGAAATTTTTTTTATTTGCTTAAGAGAATAGCAAATTAACATATAGAGCCATAAAAAGTAATTAAAAGCTTCTAAAACATTAGATTAAGCATAAATTAGAATATTAAAGCAAATACATAAATAGGTCTAGCAAATATTTAACTAAAAATCAGTTATATTGCATTATTTTATAGGCTTACATTAAAATTTCCAAAGTAAAGAAAAGAACAGCTAATTGATACACCGAGACCAGTTTTGGACAGGATAAGAGTTTAGGAACACCTGTGATTCAAGGCTAGGAAACAATAACATAGAGAAGAGGCCTCTGAAACCAGTTGGGTTGCTGAATCAGCAGAAAAGCTTTTGCTATAAGCAGGGTCATGCTGACCAAATGCATGAAGAGAAAATCTTAGTAAATGCAGGCATTAGCAAAAATATTATAAGAATATATTAGCAATTAACTTTAGTGTAGAAATTAAGACAAATCAAGCATGCCAAGCAATGATTAAATGAAAGCATATACTCTACTTCTTTTTAATTAAAGCTTAAGCTTCAGGTCACTATTGTAAAAAGTTTGGAAAGCCTAAGAGAGGAAAACCCATATATGGATTAGAAGCCTTGGCCAATTGGAAAAAATGGGAACAGAATAGAAAGATAACACATTCCACAAGGAGACCAGTCTAAGGAGATAATAAGGGTTCCCATGGAAACTCAAGATTTGGTCGGATGGGAGTAAAAGGGGAGTCAGCGGAGGTAAGCAAACAAGCTCATTAGAGCAAGGTTAGAAAAGATAGGAAATTACATCAGAAAAGCCCAAAGATGGAAAGAGGAAGTCTTCCACCCAGTCTTAGACCAATCAGAATAAGCCACACAGACACCAAGAGGAACAATGGGCAGTTGAACCAGGTGCAGAATGAGCTAATTGAATGAGCCAAAATGATAAGAAATTGTTATAAAAGCTTCAATGGCTGTAATGATCGTCGCTCAATCTAATTTGGCCGTATTGGGTTGAGTCCTTGTTATTTTTTGTGGTTGATTTATTGCAATAAATCCTTAAAACTCTGTCTGTCTATCTCGAGTCCTAATAGCATTTATTTTTAGGTAAAAAGCCTTCTGATGATGAATTTTTCGCCACGACAGGCCTTAGTCAGGGAGGTGACCAAAAACCTGATGGTCACTCTGTCAGAGCTCCAGAGGTCCTCTATGGAGAGAGGAGAACCTTCCAGAAGGACAACCATCTCTGCAGCAATCCACCAATCAGGCCTGTATGGTAGAGTGGCCAGATGGAAGCTACTCCTTAGTAAAAGGCACATGGCAGCCCGCCTGAAGTTTGCCAAAAGGCACCTGAAGGACTCTCAGACCAAGAGAAACAAAATTCTCTGGTCTAATGAGACAAAGATTGAACTCTTTGGTGTGAATGCCAGGCGTCACATTTGGAGGAAACCAGGCACCGCTCATCACCAGGCCAATACCATCCCTACAGTGAAGCATGGTGGTGGCAGCATCATGCTGTGGGGATGGAACTGGGAGACTAGTCAGGATAAAGGGAAAGGTGACTGCAGCAATGTACAGAGACATCCTGGATGAAAACCTCCTCCAGAGCGCTCTTGACCTCAGACTGGGGCGACGGTTCATCTTTCAGCAGGACAACGACCCTAAGCACACAGCCAGAATATCAAAGGAGTGGCTTCAGGACAACTCTGTGAATGTCCTTGAATGGCATAGCCAGAGCCCAGACTTGAATGTTATTGAAAATCTCTGGAGAGATCTTAAAATGGCTGTGCACCGACGCTTCCCATCCAACCTGATGGAGCTTGAGAGGTGCTGCAAAGAGGAATGGGCGAAACTGGCCAGGGATAGGTGTGCCAAGCTTATGGCATCATATTCAAAAAGACTTGAAGCTGTAATTACTGCCAAAGGTGCATCGACAAAGTATTGAGCAAAGGCTGTGAATACTTATGTACATGTGATTTCTTAGTTTTTTAATTTTTAATAAATTTGCAAAAAATTCAAGTAAACTTTTTTCATGCTGTCATTATGGGGTGTTGTGTGTAGAATTCTGAGGAAAAAAATGAATTTAATCCACTTTGGAATAAGGCTGTAACATAACAAAATGTGGAAAAAGTGATGCGCTGTGAATACTTTCTGGATGCACTGTACTACGTGACCTCTACTGCCCACTTTCGGGGTGATGATTTTTATTACTCATTTTAATTTTTTATTTTATTTTATTGTAGAAACAACTCTCAGCTGCGAGCAGTAGGGCAGCCGTGCGGCGCATGCGTATGGGCGCCGTTGTCATTGCTACCACCTTTGCCGTCGCTTCCTCTACCACTTCATATCTTAAATCATTCTTGAGGCAGATTGAACACTTAAGTGCCAGCGTAAGTGAAAAACTAAGGAAAACATACTAAATAATTGCAACACAAAAACTGACTTAAACAGTTTTAACACGAAAAGATGCCGATGGAACAAAAGAAGAAACGGGCCGATTGAGTGGAGAAAAGAAGAGCTGCTTACGAAGCAGCAAGCGCATCAACCTCTGAGCAAACGAATGGTAAACGTAGAGAAAGAAAGAGTCTGAAAACTATAAGTCAAGTGTATTCGCTGCACATTATCGTGCAGTCCGCCGTTACTGGTGGTTTTAATAATTTGTGTCGAGGGATGGCTGTCCATTGTCTAATGATAAAATTGCTGGCATGTTAATTGGGCTGCTTCTTGCTGAACAGCGCACTTTGTTCACTACCAGTGCTTGGATGGGTTTCTCTTCAGCCAGAGTCAAATCCTTCTGTGATCAATGTTTTGTTGAGCACAAAGCCATGTGCAGCGAGGACCTGCTGCCAGTCAAATGTGAGCATGTGAAAGATCAGATATTCACGATTATTAGAAGTTTAAAGGCTCATTACTGTCATTTAACACGTCACCATGATAACAAAATACAACAACCTCACTTTGACATGTCTGTCATCCTTACCTGAAACATCTCAGAACACAGCAAAAGCCAACTTTATTTTGTTGTCCCATTTTCATTCCTGCTTTGTGATGCAGGCTTCCCCAGTGCAAATGCAGTTACTCACTGATATACAAACCAAATAATGTACAGTTCACCCAAAAAACTGGTTAGGATTACCAGTATTACTTACCATAGCATCATATAAATATCCCTACAGTAAATTTATTTTTGAATTTGATAATATTATAAGTTAAAATAATTTAATAGTAGGAGTCCTCAAAACCTTATAATTAAAGAATATGGTGTATAAAATGAGTGGATATTAGCGATTACACACTGTATACATTAAGTGAAAGCACCTGCAGTCTCTCCTAGTTCTGTGGTACATTTCACAGCTTCTAATTGGAGGGCATGTCTAACTTTATGACCTGGGGATCTTCGTCCTCCAAGGGTGTCAGACTGTGTATCCAGTAGGGGGCGCTCGTTCTCTTATGGGATGTGTTTCTTAACGCAGAACTGATTAGAATACCATCCCTCTTGTACCCATGACGGAAAATAATTACAAGAGAGAGAGATATGGTACAAAGAGATATATGTATTTAACTTGCTTTTAAATATAACATTCATTCCCAGAATATAATCCGTAATTCTGTATACATTGTTAGGTTTCTGAACTCTTTTAAGACACCCCCAAACGGGATGGCATGCCGAAGTGCGTCTGCCGAATCTGTGGAGGTGTGACGGTACGGCTTCTTCCAAAGCTGCCTGGTCCCACCAGGGGCCTCTTGGACCCGCAACTGCTGATAACATTTCCGAGGGATGAGCCAGAAAATGAGGACACCACCTGAAGCAAGGGAAAGGTGTAAAAGTGCTATAGTGCTTTTATGCAAAACTAATCCAAACAAAAGTGTCTAAAACAGTGCAGTGCATCAAATGTTCAATAAACAAATAACCCAATAAAATACGGCGATGTGGAGGTTAAAATCAGAATAAATAAATTAAGTGCAATAAACTGTCCCCTGAAACATGTGCCCTAGTGCAGCCCATTAAAATCACCGTCTCCCCAGCTTATTCTTACGGACTTTGCAGCCGAGGAGCCGCCTATCCAACAGACTCTGCCTTCTTTCTTCCGTGGTGTACAGGTTCGGGTCCCTGCTGCTTCCATGGTTCCAATCCGGACCTAGCCTCAGGTCCTTCCCTGCTATGGACCAAGGAAAGGTACGCCGTCCAAGCCTCTGTTGCTGACTCCCGCTGCCTTCAAGGACCTATGAGTTGACACACTCCTGGTGGTCGCTCCTGCTCCCTTATCACTCCTGCACCGGCTCTTCCTCCTTTCCTGTCTGCTCCACACTCTCTTCTTTAACCTCCATTCTTTTCTCTTTCTCTTCCCTTTTCTGTTTGTGCTCTCTGTACGTATGAGAGGCAGGGTTAACAAGCCCTGCGAGTGTTTTTCCTTTTTTGTGGCAGCGTACCTCCTAGATGATGGAGGCCCGGAAGCCTGCCTATGGCTGAATGGCTACACCTGGGAAGACAATGCTGACTACTACTCAGACAACTCGGGTTGATCACGAGGATCTCACTGCCCTGCTTCTGGATGAGGACCTGGGGCTACGCTCTGAAAGCGCATTGCATGACCGGAGTGTGAAGGGGTCCTCCGGCTACTTGGACCACTTCCCCACTGGACCTGGCTTACCAGAAGGGATGGGGAAGGTAGGTAATAGAAGTGCCACCTCCACAAAAAGTATGGAGGGATGGGGGGGGGATGAGAGTTACATCAAGGGCATAATGCCAGCAGAGTCAAGTCAGACACAGGTGGTGCAGTGGTAGTGCTGCTGCTTTGCAGTAAGGAGATTGTGGGTTCACTTCCCAGGTCCTCCCTGTGTGAAGAGCACTTTCAGTAGTGAGAAAAGCGCTATATAAAAGTAAAGAATTATTATTATTATTAACTCACTGTGGGGCCTGACAGAGTATGCACAGGAGAGCTGCATGCTCACACAGACAAGGCTCACAAAAGTCCGATTTTGTCACCGCCAAAGTAACTGATTCATGATTTTGCTCTGCAGGATCTGAAGAGAGTCCCGCAGGCCGTACATGCTTTGTTGCTCAATGGCTACTTACCCATGGCAGCTTCACACGCCTCACAATCTCATCATCAGATACAAGTGGAGAAAGCACTGAAGAGTCGTCACACATAAAGGACTTGATGTTTTTGTGCACATTTTTTCTCATTACTTGAAAGTCTCTTTTTGTATTCATTTTTGTTGATAATATATTATACAGTAATTTCAGAACCCACATGTAAAGAATCTTTAGTTGCAAATGTAAAAATTATGCAAACAACCTCCCACCCAGTAAAAATGCAAGAAATTAAAATGTTTAAAACATTTTGCTTCAGTAAAAATTTCTAAACTTTGTCCTGTAATTAAGATTGTATTTAAAAAGGCGCACATTACCACATTAGAACTTTTTTGAATGGTTTTTGAAACTACATATCACATTTTTTCATTGAGCAATGTTGACACCACACGTTTAGGGAATGATCTACACTTAAATCACTTCTGTCAGAAATGTTTGTACAGTAAATTCACTCACATAGCCTTGGATCTCAAATCACTCTTAGCACTTTAACAGTAATACAGGAGTTAACACGTAATGAGATCCATTTTCTTTTAATATCCTGCACCACACTACCTGAACAAAGTCTTGTTTTGCTCAATTCATCTTCTACAACTCAGTGGGAAAGTGAGGTTTTATTATTATTTAAAAATGGAAAAATCCCATTCTTTATACAAGGATTTGTTCAGAATTTGCCCAAAACTCATTGCTGTGATTCTAAAGAAGCACGTCGTCCTGTGCTCAACCTTTTCATTTCATTTGCTCTTCATTTCCGTATCCAGCACCACTTTTCATGGCTCTCTCTCGGAAGGCTCTGAGCTGTGAGGAGGTCGACTGTGAAGTTTCATGGATTGTCTTCAGAAAAAACATTTGTACTTGATGTGGGAAAAAGAACAGGCATTTGAATAAAACCCAGTCAGACAACGACTCCACACAGACGTGGCACCGTGTAAGCTACAGTGGCTCTGTTTAAGGGAAGACACGCAGTGTGTTACACTTTGTGATGGACGGCAAGCAGCTCAACCTGGCCGGGATGGCCCGAGAGTGAAAGGATCGGGGAAGTCAGCTACCTTTGGACACTGCCTCCTCCATAATGCTAGATGGCAGCCTCCCTGGAGTAGAGCACTGCCCCGGATTCCCAACGGGCATCCTGGCACTTGGAGTTTGCTATCATAGCCCTGTTGGGTTCCGTGGGTGCTGCCAGGGGGTGTTATGGAAGGAACAGGGGAGCTGTGTTTCCCGTATAGCCCAGATGTACTGTTGAGTCATGAGGAGGGAAATTCAGAAGTACTAGCGGACTGACAAAAAACTTGAATTCTCCGTCTGACCTGGAAGTGCTGGCAAATCACGTGGGAGAAAGGACAGAAGCACTTCCAGGTCAAAAACTATATAAAGGACTGCTGAAGACCCAGAAAGCGAGCCAGAGTCGGGAGGTAGTAGACAACGTTTGCTGGGAGGTGTGGAGGAGAAAAGAGAAAGAGAATTGCATTTATTGTTATTATAGTTACGTGTATTAGTGGTGGCTATGGTGCTTTGGGCACTATTTAATGAAGAGAAATATTAAACGTCTTCTTGGTGCTTTCAACCTGTGTTCTGAGTGTTTGTCTGTTGGGTTTGAAGGGACAACAGCGACCCCCTTTTGTCTTACAATTTACAAAGGAATGCATTCTTGGAGAAAAGTACATAATGAAAGAAATGTGTTTTAATACATTAGAAAGTATTAAAATATTAAAGCAGTCCGTTGTTATTTACAGTATTAGGCAAAACTGTTAACAGCTCAGTTTCCAATATATGATGTACAAAGTTGCTATAATGGAAAGATCCTTATTGGTTACAAATGCTAGTTATGGTCATTCACCACTGGCATGGTTACAGTGAAATCAGAGAGCATTCACACCTCTTTACTTTCTGTGTTGTGGAAATCATTTTAAATGGATACATTTGTCATTTGGCCCCTCTATCTACACTCAATAACCCAATAATGGCGAAGTGAAAACAGGTTTTCAGATTAATTAAAATGCAAAAACTGAAATCTTTTGTTCATATAAGTATTCAGACCCTTTACTGTGTCCCTCCAAACAGCGGTTAGGTGTTTCCTGTTTGCTTTTATTCTCCTTGAGATGTGTCTGGAAGTTGAGTCCACCTAGGGCAAATTGAATTAACTGGTCATAGTTTAGAAAGCCACATACCTGAAGTCCGAGAAATCACACTGCATATCCAGACAAAAACCAAGCCATGAAGTCCAAGGTTGGATTATCCATCCACCAGTTTTATATAAAAATATCATTTCTGATTTATCCATTCCTTTTATAGAAAAATGTCATTCCTAGATTTTTCAGTCCATACATTGTATATAAAAATGCAACTATTAATTAAATTCTGGATGTCTTTGGTAGCTACCATGATGTCCTACCACATTACATCCACCATCATCAGTACTTGGAGTCCCTGATTAACCTAAGCTGCACTTTTTTGGGTTACATGAGGAAACTGAAGGATAGGGACCAGCCAGGAATTAAACTCAGGTCCTTAAACTGTGAGGTAGCAGCACTCACCACCCCTTCCTTCTCCACCAAATGTCACATCTCCAAAAAATGATTCAATGTGTCTCTTTCCTGCAGGTGTTGTAATTTCATTGTACTACAGTTTTATCATGGTTAACTGCACATGTCGAGCCTCTAACAAGACTTCCTTTAATCTCGATCTTATAAACATGGGAAAAATGAAGTCAACAGAAATGGCACAGTGAAAGGTCAATTCAGTTTACTGTGGCTGGACTTAACGTCCTTGGAACATCTCCAAGTGTGCATTCCTCTGAATAATTTTAACGATCTTCTCAACCCCTGTGACTAAAATAACTGAACGTTAACTTTTCCAATAGCTTAGATAAACAAGAACTGCAACCTGTAATACAGCAGAAGATAAATGAAAGCTGATAATATTCTGTAGGAAAGACATTAGCAACATTGATATTTAATTCTGCATTGTCTTTGTTACTTCATATGGTATGCTGTATAGTGCCTTACACACTACATGACGCAATGCTCATTTCCTTTTATTTACTGCTTTAATCTTCTACTGAAATAGAATGCATAAAACAGATTTAAAAAAATAAAACTTTGAACATGAGATTGATGTTGATGTTAAATGAACTTATCAACAGTACTAAAGGGGTGACTCAGAGAAGGCCTGGTGGGTGTGCTCAGTGACAGACTGGCCACAGAATTTGCTTGTTCTCCTTGTGTCTCTCCTAAGTTTTCTCCTAGATCCCCAAAACATTTGTGTCTGGTTAATTAACAGCTCTAAACTGGCTCACTGTGAATGGGTGTGGGTGACGTGTTTGAAAGTATCCTAAAGTGGGTTGACACCCTTTCCAGGGCTGTTTCCCACTTTACGTCAGATACTGCCATGATAGCTTCCAGCACAATAGTGGCTCTAAACTGGATTAAGCAGGTTTGATAATGGAATGATATCTTAATCAGATGTACAGTGCCTTCAGAAATTATTCAGACCCCTTCACTTTCTACACATTACCCTGTTGCAGCCTTATGCTAATATCATTTAACTTCACTTTTTCCTTCATCGCGCAACACTCAATACTCCAGAATGACAAGGGAAACAGAGTTTTAGACAGGTTTATTAAAGATAAAATACTAAAATTGTCCAATGACACAAGTATTCAGATCCTTTACTCAATACTCTATTGGCTTAAAGTCTTCTTGGGTTTGATGTGACAAGCTTTGCACATCTGGATTTGGGAAATTCTCTGTCATTCTTCTCTGCAGATCCACTAAAGCTCAGTCAGGTTGGAAGGAAACCATCAGTAGATAGCTATTTTCAGGTCTCTGTAACCAAGTCTGGGCTCCTGCAGGGCAACTCAAGGATATTCATGGAGTTGTTCCAAAGTCACTCCAATGTTGTCTTTACTTTGTGCATAGGGTCTTTGGCTTGCTGGAAGAAGAAGAAGAAGAAGAAGAAGAAAAAGAAGAAGAAGAAGAAGAAGAAGAACCTTCAGCCCAATCTGAGGTCCATAGCACTCTGTAGTAGGTTTCATTAAGGATATCTGTGTACATTACTTCCTTCAGCTTTACCTAAACTCTGATGGTCTCCCAGTCCCTGCTGATGAGAAAGAAAAATTACATCAGGATTCTGTTCCCATCATGCAGTGCCAAGTTTCCTCCATACATGACGCTTTGAACCAAGGCTAAACACTTCAGTCATGGTTTCATCAGGCTAGAGAATATTGTTTCTCATAGTCTGACAGTGCATTGGTTGCCTTTTTGCAAATTTCAGGTGGGCTTTCATATGTCGTCTGGCCACTCTGCCATAAATCCCAGATAAGCGGAGCGGTGCAGTAGTGCTTGTCCTTTGCAAGACTTCTCCCATCTCCACACAGGTTCTTTGGAGCTCAGCCAGAGTGACAATTTGGTTCTTGGTCACCCCTCTCATCAAGGCCCTTCTCCCATGATTGCTCTAGGAAGAGTCATGACTGTCCTAACCTTCTTCCATGTAAGTATTATGAAGGCCACTGTGTTCTTGGGAACCTTCAATGCTGCAAGAATTTCTTGGTAGGCTTCCACAGATCAGTGCCTCGACACAATCCTGTGTCTAAGCCATTCAGGTAATTCTTTTGACCTCATGGTGTTTGAAGAACTGTTGAGTTTTCTGTAGCCTATCCAGGCAGCATCAAAAGTAAGAAGCAGCTCTAGATGGAGTTCAGATCAATCTCAAAGCACACTCAGATATAGTCACGTATTTTAATTTTACCTTATACAATTTCTCGTATTAGGAATTTGTTAGTTTTCGCATACCCCTTGGCGTCAGAGCACTGGATCAGCCATTGTACAGCTCCTCTGGAGGAATTGAAGGTTAAGGGCCTTGCTCAAGGGCTCAGCAGAGTAGGATCTCTTTTGGCAGTGACGGGGAATTCGAACCGCCAACCTTCGGGATACCAGTGCAGATCCTTAGCCTCAGAGCCACCACTCCGTCAATTTACCTAAACTGTTCCAACCTTGGAAAGTGAAAGTGAATGGAAAACCAGAGAGTTCTGAGAAAACCCTACAGAGACTCCACTTAGACATTGCCACGATTTGAGCTCAACTATTTTGAGCTGTAAAGAAGAAGAGTTAACTAATTAAACTACCATTTATTCCAACTGAGAGGTCTATCATAGCAAAATTGGTTACAGAACAGGAAACAAACCCACATAAGTCATTTACTCATACTGGGGCAGCTTGAAGTTCAACCAACCAATTTCATACTCTTTTGAGATGTGATAGAAAACTGAAGTGTCAAGAAAATGTCTGATCAAACTACAGAAACACAAACAACAAATCAGGAGTCAAATTCAAGAGCTGTAAGGCAGTAAGTAGCGCTAACCACTGTGCTACCCAACCCCTGGCGTAACACACATACAGAAAAAAATAACAGTAGAAGTGATCATTTAATTCAACTGAATAGTTTTATCTATAAAAACAAAATTTACACTCACCGGGCCACTTTATTAGGACACTTGTTCAACTGCATGCTAACGCAAATATCTAATCAGCCAATCCCATAGCAGCAAGTCAATGCATTGCAGCATGTAGACATTGTCAACATGACCTGCTGAAGTTCAAACCAAGCATCAGAATGAGGAAGAAAGGTGACTGAAGTGACTTTGAACGTGGCATGGTTGTTGGTGCCAGACAGGCTGGTCTGAATATTTCACTGCTGATCTACTAGGATTTTCACGCACAAACATCTCTTGAGTTTACAGAGAATAGTCTGAAAAAGGGAAAATATCCAGTGAGCGGCAGTTCTATGGGTGACAATGCCTTGTTGATGCCAGAGGTCAAGAGGAGAATGGCCAGACTGGTTTGAGCTGATAGAAAGGCGACAGTAACTCAAATAAGTACTCATTATAACTGAGGTATGCAGAAGAGCATCTCTGAACACACATGTCAAACCTTGAAGCAGATGGGCTACAGCAGCAGAAGACCACACCGGGTACCACTCCTGTCAGCTAAGAACAGGCAATTGAAGCTACAATTCACCCGAGCTTAACAAAATTAGACAAGAGAAGATTGGAAAAACATCACCTGGTCTGATGAGTCTCGATTTCTGCTGCGATATTCAGATGGTACGGTCAGAATGTGACATCAACAACATGAAAGCCTTGATCTGTCCAGCCTTGAATTAACAGTTCAGGCTAGTGGTGGTGTAATGGTGTGGGGGATATTTTCTTGGCACACTTTGGGCCCCTTAGTACCAACTGAGCATTGTTTAAATGCCATAGCCTACCTGAGTATTGTTGCTGACCATATCCATCCAATTATGACTGCAGGCTACCCATCTTCTGATGGCCACTTCAGGCAGGATAACACACCATGTTACAAAGCTCAGATCTTCTCAGACTGGTTTCTTGAACATGACAATGAGTTCTCTGTACTCAAATGCCCTCCACAGTCACCAGGCCTCAATCCAATAGAGCACCTTTGGGATGTGGTGGAACGGGAGATTTTCATCATGGATGTGCAACTGCGTGATGCCATCATGTCAATATGGCCCCAAATCCCTTAGGAATGTTTCCAGCACCTTATTTAATCTGTGCCATGAAGAACTGCGGCAGTTCTGAAGGAAAAAGGGGGTCCATCCGGGTACTAGCAAGGTGTACTTAATATAATGGACAGTGAGTTATGTCTCTACTGGCGATGCCCACTTTACTGCTGTCTGGGCAGGGTAGTTGACTTTATTGTATGAGAAGATTGGTTTCTAGGGCCAATTCCAGGCTATTTACTTACTAATTTTATCCCAGTGATCTGTACGATTCAGAAATGATAAGGGCCATCCAATGAGCCTTCAGTGGATATGTAAGAATGAAAGCTCAGTGATGGAATCAGGATGGATTTAAGAAAGGAGGAAGATTTGTATTAAGTGTGAAAGACAGCAAGCTCTGCAGGCTGGGCAGGTCACATGGGAGCGTCTGCAGAATGGCTGTCTGCTGTGATTGGTCTCTCTGTGTGGTTATTTGAGTAAAGAGTAATTAAAACTGAACAAGACTGTCGTCTGTACAGATCATATAGATCTGTTACTGCATTTACAGACTAGCACAGTCGTTCAGTCCTTGAGCTCCACCTGGCACACGGCAACCCACAGCAAATTGTCTGTCTTTCCTATTCTTTCACAGTTCCTGCTGGGGTCCACCCTGTTATCTTGGGAAGCTATAAATAAAGGAAGCCAACAAATGAATTTTTCAGTGGAACAGTTCCATCAGTTTGCCTTCTTTATTGTTACTCCAGGATTTGTCCCTGCCAAAACATTTGCTTCGGGAGTCAGGCAGCGACTCTATAGACTATAAAAAATTACCCTGGAGCCACCCAACTCCAAGTCCTAAAATAACTAAACATCACCGCCTTAAACAGTCATTTAGATGCAAAATAAGGATCATTATTAATACAGAAAATAAAAAGTACAAGAATAACAGAGGAAGTAATAAGAAATAAATCAACAAAACAATAATATCACAGAGAATATATTTAAGACAAGGACTCAGCAACAGTTACCAATAGTCTAATGGTGAATCATTCTGACTGTTCTGCCCCACATCTTGTTAGCTGAAACTATTATTTGTTGAACCGTGCTCCCCCTTCATCTTGTCATTTATTAACACACCAGTCAGTCACGTCCCACACTCACAGTGGTACTATAAAAGTCTATGAAACTCACGTAAAGCATGTGGGTCCCATAATAAACATTTGAATACAATACACCCCATGTGTCTCACGTAGGCACCCCTTTATCTCTTGTTTCGGTCACGTCCAAAACGTATCCTTAGGGTATATAAACCCCTGTGTCTGGTTAGTTGTGGTACACAGCAATTTGAACCTTTGTCTACGCGCTTCTCTTCGTCTTGATCCAACCGTGGAAATCACTCACCTTGTAAGTGTCTTTTAAAGCTTTATTGTTTAATGATCACTGTCTGCTATGTATTGCTTTGTAAATCATT
Organism: Polypterus senegalus; assembly: GCF_016835505.1. Lineage (NCBI taxonomy): Eukaryota > Metazoa > Chordata > Cladistia > Polypteriformes > Polypteridae > Polypterus > Polypterus senegalus. The sequence continues at coordinate 123,504,664 of NC_053168.1, forward strand.
TATTGTCTTTGATTGTACATATGTAAATGCCTGTATGTTTCTTTTGTATATATTTCTGTTTACAACGAAGTACGTCCAGTAAAAGCCTTCAAGATAGCTCACTCACCTCCGTTTTTTATGTGGATGTACCGAGTTGTTTAAGCTCTCAGCGGCCACATTGCAGAAGGACAGTGCGGAGTGAGGCAGAAAACTGACCTTACAACCCTATTTTTATACACAGCTAGCTGTCCCCTGCACCTTGTAGTAGTGAAACAGGACAAACATTAACAATCAAGAAACAAACAGGTATTGCTATCTAAGTGGAGGCAAGGTACTCTCCAAAATGGGGCCAGATGTAGAACAATTCAAACAGAGGCTGGTGCGTGAGTGAGGAGGGCCCCACCCGGCTCCCCACTCCCCTTGGCCTGCAGCCTGTCTCTCTGATTAGCGCAAATAAATCGCTCCTGCAAGTGAACTATAAAACTCTGCACAATGAGAGAAGTCACAGAATCAACCAGAATGTTCAAGAAAATTATAGAAAAGAACCCAATCTAAATCCGTTAAGTGGTTCTCTTGTGAAAAGCGGACAGACATACAGACAGACAGACGTTGGATTTTATATAGAGAGAGATAAGCTGGATCTGCTTTATTTAAATGTTAAATACCTTTAAATGTCAACCTGAGGTTCAGCAGGTCAGATCTAACCACAATCTGATCCATTTTACACCCACCTACAAGCCTGTTATTAGAAGGCAACAGATGTCTTATCCATAGCCAAGCTAGATGTTGTTTGTTATAATATAGTTTATCCTCACTATCCACAGATTCCATTCCTGCAGATTATCTTATCTGCAATTATAAAAGTGTAGCCCATTTCATGACATCTATCTATCTATCTATCTATCTATCTATCTATCTATCTATCTATCTATCTATCTATCTATCTATCTATCTATCTATCTATCTATCTATTCATCTTTTTGCAATCAAAGGTTTACTGAAAACTAACTAAATACAGGTATACATTATGTAAAAAGAAACAATCCTGCTCCAACCACTGCCCTCCTATCCACACTCACTTAGTTCTTCAAAGTATAAATTTGTTGCCTGCAGTTCAAGATGCCTGAGCTGATCGAGTAGAAGAGCGGAGACGCCAGTGACCCAGCAGACTGACAGCCCTTGGGATGCCTCTCCAGTAATCAGCATGGGTGGCCTGTTATCACTTGATGTATTACATCCACCAGATGTTGCCTCATGGCAATAGGACCCCAGATACCCCAATTAATCCTTGCCGCTAAAAGCTCTAATCTGGCCTGAGTGAGAAAAGATGTTTTCCCAGCATTAAGAAACAGGATCCAATAAGTTCCAGCAGAAGGGCTGAGCTGATTTGACTTTAACTGTATTAAGGAAAAACAGTTTTTATTGCATATAATTGAGAGGAAGAAGGCAGAAAGGGGGCACATTTCAGCAATAGAAACAAATGAAGTAATAAAGGTACTTTGATGCAGAAGATGGAAGACATAAAGGTAGCAACAAGAGATCAAAACTCAGCAACAATGGGGCATTCCAACTTATGAGAGAAGGTGCCCAGGACCCCAGTTTAGCAAAGAAGGCAGATTAGGTCTGAGCTCAGTGCCATCATGAATCAACTTTGAGGCATCAGCTATAACCATAGTACTATTTTGAAATAAATATTTCAAAGGTTGGTGTTCTCTGCCAAAATGGTAATAATTCTATCTATCTATCTATCTATCTATCTATCTATCTATCTATCTATCTATCTATCTATCTATCTATCTATCTATCTATCTATCTATCTATCTATCTAATTAAAAAAAATATATGAAAGCCAAGGGGCTATGGCGTGGTCACTTTGCCATATAGATTCTATATGTAGAAGGTGATTGGTTTGGCTTTGAGCGTAATAGCACTGGGTTATAGATTTTAGCAAAAAGATGCAAGGTCAATTTTAACGAATTCTTCATCAACCATAACCTCAAACAACAGACACTAAGGAGGAACACAGTTAGAGACAGAGAGGGAGAGAGATACTGAACATTGAATACTTTACTTGATAAAAAAGAAAAGAAAAGCTCTGAATCTAAGCATCAATACAAGTATCAGATGCAGAAATTCTGAATGACAAAAAATTAAATGTTTCCTCAATATGTTACACTAAGATTCAATCCAGACCCCCCACCCCACCAAAAAAACAACTAAATCTAATTAAGATCAAACATCGATACCAAAATTCATAAACTTAATACCAGCCCTGAAAACTACTTTCATTCATGGGAAATATTCAAAAGTGGCTTGACTCTAGACAGGGGGCTCAAAGCTATGCAGAAACATCCTATTCAGTTTCATTGCCTGGTTTAGTGGTCTAACAAAGCAAAATTTAAAAAAGTTCCAGCAGATTACTAGGCATGCAGCTAAAGTTATTGGGGCTGATGGAGATGATCTGGTAAGTATGTGTCAAAGACAATGCTAAAGAAACTAGAAATAATCTCAACTGACGACAGACATCCATTACATGTAGAACTTGACTTCAGTAAATCAGGAAGGATAGTTGCTTTGAAAACCCACACAAATCGCTCCAGAAATTCCTTTGTTCCTAGTGCCATACAACTTTTTAACAAGGAATATCAGAGAAAATGATTAAGGTTTGATATGTATCCTATAACAATTTCTGTGTAAATATGCATTATCAAACTGCCTTACCTTAGTTTGGACATGTGCAGAGGAGAGATGCTGGGTATATTGGGAGAATGGTTCTAAGGATAGAGCTGCCAGGCAAGAAGAAAAGAGGAAGGCCTAAGAGAAGATTTATGGATGTGGTGAGAGAGGACATGCAGGTCATGGGGGTGACAGAACAAGATGCAGAGGACAGAAAGATATGGAGGAAGATGATCCGCTGTGGCGACCCCTAATGGGAGCAGCCGAAAGAAGAAGAAGAAACTGCCTTACCTTAACCTGTCTTGTCTCTATTTTTGTTGTTTAATTTCTTTCTGTGTTGTTGTTATTAGATGCAACTGAGAAGCCACATTTAATGTTCTGTAAACATGACTAAATAAAGCAACCTTGAACTTACATGTAGGTGGGGACATACTTTGTACTTTCAGAATTATTCCCTTTAATTCTTCCTTTGGTCATAGTATACTATCTATCTATCTATCTATCTATCTATCTATCTATCTATCTATCTATCTATCTATCTATCTATCTATCTATCTATCTATCTATCTATCTATCAGCCCTTTTAAACACACTTAATTCTTGAACTTGAGTATTGAAGTCTTTTAAAGGCACAAAGCAAGCGTGATAAACTTTTTCACTTCTCTGACTCCACATATTCTTGGAAATTAAAATAATTTAAAGGCGTCTCCATCAGTGCTATCAAACTGCAGATGGGTGGAACACCAAGCTCTGTGAATGGTCTGCAAGATAAAAAAAAAAGTCATCTGCAGAATAAACTACTCACATTAGACAATTAATCAGTTATAAATGTGTCGGTTACTGTGAGATATGAGGCTTATGGAGAACTGCAGGTGAATCCGCATTTACTAAACCAGTATATTACAATTTCTGCATAACATACATTTTTTGTGTCACACAGAGAGCTGAGAGGGGGCACTGCCCCTAAATATTTTGTCTTCTTCTTCCTCCACAGTGCTGAGGAGCCAGCCAGTGAGGGCAAATGACTCCGCCCCTTCTGGTTCCTGGGCCATAAAAGTGAGACTGCTCAGAAAGACATGTCACTTCTGGTTCAAGTGACCTAAGGAGAAGAGCTCCGCAACATGTTTTTATAACTAGAGTCATGTTGACTCATCTGTTACAGGGCAGCCTTTTTATTTCCATCACACTATGTTTTTGGTTCATTTTGTAAGTAAACAGGGACAGCCAGGCTGGCACCCAAAAAATTTGTTCCAGTATCAGCCTGCCATCCCCTCGGACGACCACAAATGATTGATTGATTGATTGATTGATTGATCGGCTGTGTTACTTGTTCCATGTGTCTGTATCCTTACTTTTTATGTTTCTGCTGCTGTATGCATCTGAATTTCCCATTTTGATAAATAAAGTTTATCTAATCTAATATCATTTAATCTGTCTGACATTGTGTTTTCTCTGCAGTTGAATCAGTTCTAAAGAGCCAGAGGACGTATATACAGTACATAAGCATAATTATAGACCCTGCCTGCACAAGCCCTAGCAAAGTAAGAAAATAAAGAACTGAACTATTAATTAAAGTAAATCTAATAAAAAATAAATAAATAAAAAATAACTGGAAATGTACAGTTAATGGTGGAACCCAGCTTGTCATCGGCCATCGTGCAAAACCAGCAAAGGTGTGTTAAGACTTCAACCCACATTTTCCTAAAGCTCACTACTCCTGCTATTGTGACACAACACTCCATCACCTCCTGCATTATGACAGATAGATAGATAGATAGATAGATAGATAGATAGATAGATAGATAGATAGATAGATAGATAGATAGAGTGAAAGGAAATGCCTTGACACAGGAACTCATACTTGAATAAGGCTGCAAAGAAATTAAAATTGGTAGTACAGTTGTGTAGAGGTTGAGTCCATAATGGAAGCTGACTGGTATTTAAGACAGGTTGGCGGAAGTGGTGTCATAATGGCCAGAACCGGAACCAACGTCATTGGGTCCAGGCAGAATTTCCTGTGTTTGGTCTGCAGGTAAAAAAAAGAGCGGTTTACTGCACCCTGCCACCTCCTGACTTGGAATGGAATTACATTCTTTTGGTCCTTTTAGCTGTCTCCAATGTGCATATGTGTCACAATAGATAGATATGTATGGATGTATATTGGGAGCACGTGCTGATAACAAATTGTGGCACCTCACTGGAACAGTGCAAGGTTTTTTATGGTGGCTGGAGTGCCAATCCTGCCACCAACCGCCATGTTTTCCCTGCAAGTTGGAAGACCTGCTTGCATGGCTGGATAGATAGTTTATTTGTCCCCAGGAGGAAACTAAAACTTTACAAAAGCTCAAGCGAAAATAAAAGAAAATAATTATATATGGTGACAATGTTTCACTCAGGCTCTAATTGGTTAGTTTTAAACATCTACATTAATCTTTCCATCCAAGCATTTTCTAATCCATTTACTTCAGTACAGAATTCTGCAGTATGAAGCTAATCCCAGAAGCATCAGGCACAAGACGGAAGTCTAAACCTGTTTTTTATAAATATGAAGGATGCTGAGAAATTAATCTATGTATTTATTTCAAGTAAGATTGACTCCTGCAATGTATTGTTCATACACTTTCAAAATGTTCCATGTGCGGATTTCATTTAATTTAAAATGCTGCTGCAAGAATTGTTACAAGAACAAGAAAGTATAACCATAGACATTCTGTTCTTAAGTTGTTACATGGCCTTCCAGTTAGGCTTAGGGCTGATTTCACAGGCATGGTGGTCCATTGGTAGCACTGCTGCCTCAAAATAAGAAGACCAGGGTTCGCATCCCTTGTCTTCCCTCTGTGGAGTTTGCATGTTCTCACCATGTCTGTGCAGGTTTTCTATGGGTGCTCCAGCTTCCTTCCACGGTACAAAAAACATGCAGGTTAGGTAAACTGGCAATCCTATAGTGTATTTGAGGTGTGTGTTTGCCTTGCAATGGAACGGCACCTTGTCCTGGGTTTGTTACTGCTTTGCGCGCTATGCTTGCTAGGATAGGCTCTAGCAGCCCTCATGACCCTATTCAGAACTTAACACGTAAGAAAATGACTAACTGATTTCAAAAGCAAAGCATTCTTCTTAAAGATTTAAATGGCCTCGGCCCTACTTACTTATCATAGCTTACCATTAATTACACATGAGAGCGTGTGTTAAGATCTCAAGATGCTGGCCTACTAAAGATTCCAAAGCTTGATAAAAACAACAGTTGGAGGTCAGTCCTTTAGTTGCATGGCCCCAAAGTGGTAGAGAGATTTGTCTAATTGTACAAGAGGTGTTCCATCAGTCTCAAGTGTAAATCCAGGCTAAAAACTCACTACTTTACTCTAGCATACCCTGATTAGAGATGCGCATATTGCATTCAAATTTGTTGGCCATACGTAAAAAATAGATAGATAGATAGATAGATAGATAGATAGATAGATAGATAGATAGATAGATAGATAGATAGATAGATAGATAGATAGATAGATAGATAGATAGATAGATAGATAGATAGATAGATAGAAGTAATAATTAAGAACTGTTACTAACCCTCTTCTATTCTGCTTCTCTCTTCAGTGTGCTGCTGTGGCATTTTGTGCCATTTCTCTAGTTCCAAGAGGTTATCCTGTCCATGGGAAAGCCACCTGAGATACTGGGAGACTTGAAATTCGAGGATGAAAAGATTCTGTTATTTTACTAGACTACTTATACTGCCCAGAAGGGCAGCTAAATGGCCAAGGTCTCTAGGACTGTAACCACATCTGACTTTGTCATTTGACTTTCTTCATTACAACTGACCATGGCCTGCCCCAGAGGATTATTTTCACCCCAGAGGATTATTTTCACCCAGGAATTCCACTGACTGGAGTTGGTTTTACTCTCAGGTCACACTTAGTTTAAGTATCCATTTTGAACCAGTTACTAACAGTCTGGGAACATTTTATTAAACTAGGGAGCTCTGCCTCATGCTCGCTTCGCTCATCAACGCCTGTGCGGGTGCTGCACACTAGCCACTTCACGGCTCTGTCGCTCGTGTATAGCAAAGCGGATGTTCAATTTAAACAGATTGTTATTTTCATGGGAATTGTTACATATGCATAATAGACCTAACTATACTGCTCAAAAGAATTAAAGGAACACTTTTTAATCAGAGTATAGCATAAAGTCAATGAAACTTATGGGATATTAATCTGGTCAGTTAAGTAGCAGAGGGGGTTGTTAATCAGTTTCAGCTGCTGTGGTGTTAATGAAATTAACAACAGATGCAATAGAGGGGCAACAATGAGATGACCCCCAAAACAGGAATGGTTTAACAGGTGGAGGCCACTGACATTTTTCCCTCCTCATCTTTTCTGACTGTTTCTTCACTAGTTTTGCATTTGGCTACAGTCAGTGTCACTACTGGTAGCATGAGGCGATACCTGGACCCTACAGAGGTTGCACAGGTAGTCCAACTTCTCCAGGATGGCACATCAATACGTGTCATTGCCAGAAGGTTTGCTGTGTCTCCCTGCACAGTCTCAAGGGCATGGAGGAGATTCTAGGAGACAAGCAGTTACTCTAGGAGAGCTGGAGAGGGCCATAGAAGGTCCATAACCCATCAGCAGGACCAGTATCTGCTCCTTTGGGCAAGGAGGAACAGGATGAGCACTGCCAGAGCCCTACAAAATGACCTCCAGCAGGCCACTGGTGTGAATGTCTCTGACCAAACAATCAGAAACAGACTTCATGAGGGTTGCCTGAGGGCCCAAATGTCTACTGCGCCCTGTGCTCACTGCACAGCACCAGGGAGCTCAATTGGCATTTGCCATAGAATACCAGAATTGGCAGGTCCACCACTGGCGTCCTGTGCTTTTCACAGATGAGAGCAGGTTCACCCTGAGTATATGTGAAAGACGTGAAAGGGTCAGGAGAAGCCGTGGAGAATATTATGCTGCCTGTAACATTGTTTAGCATGACTGGTTTGGTGGTGGGTCAGTGATGATCTTGGAGGCATATCCATGGAGCGACTCACAGACCTCTACAGGCTAGACAACGGCATCTTGACTGCCATTAGGTATCAGGATGAAATCCTTGGACCCATTGTCAGACCCTACGCTGGTGCAGTAGGTCCTGGTTTCCTCCTAATGCACGACAATGCCCGGCCTCATGTGGCAAGAGTATGCAGGCAGTACCTGGAGGATGAAGGAATTGAAACAATTGAATGGCCTTCACGATCCCCTGACTTAAACCCAATAGAACATCTGTGGGACATTATGTTTCGGTCCATTAGGCGCCGCCAGGTTGCTCCTCAGACTGTACAACAGCTCAGGGATGCCCTCATACAGATCTGGGAGGAAATGCCACAAGACACCATCCGTCGTCTCATTAGGAGCATGCCCCGACATTGTCAAGTATGCATACAAGCTCGTGGGGGCCACACAAGATACTGAAAAGCATTTTGAGTAGCAGAAATTAAGTTTTTGAAAAAATGGACTAGCCTGCCACATCTTCATTTCACTCTGATTTTAGGGTGTCTACACAATTGAGCCCTCTGTAGGCAGAAAAACTGAAACGAGGGTGCTTTCATCCCCCTAAACTGCTTCAGGTTTTACTGAAATGCAGAGTTCAAAGACCAACCATCAGTTGCAGCTAAAGACCAATATATATTACTTAGCTCTGTGTTATATTCATGGTTCATAGAATAAACCTTTATATATATAGTATAGTGCACAAAGTGGGGGCCAACATGAGAAGTGTGGCTAGCCATGTACAGGGTACACTTAGGAACAGAGGCCCACTTAGTCATACTGGGCCAATTTATAGAGTTACACTAACATGAATCTCTTTGGCCGCGTGACCCTGCTCAGGATTAAGCTGACTTAGAAAATTGTATGGCATGGTACATGTAACATCTTTTAAACATATATTATTAAGTGAGTTATAATCAAAAGTGATGCTTCTTTGAGTATTACACATAAATGTCATCATCCTGTGCACTTGACATATCAGCCTTTTTTATAAGCAGGCCCTGCAGCGGACTGGCTAAGCCCTGTCCATGATTTCCTGCCTTGTGCCAGTGCTGTTGGGATAAGCCTGTTATACCTTATATTATATTAATCAGTTTTGAGAATGTAGTATTATGTATGTTACATCCCGGCATATTTTTGTTTATTTTTTTTTTATCTGCATGCCCTGGTTTCACCTCCATATCCCAAAAATTTGTTAGGTGGGTTAAGACTCTAAATTGGTCCCATATGAGTATGGGTGTTTGCCAGAGCCTGCCATGCGACACACTGGCACCTCGCCCAGGGCTGGTTCCTGGCTTGTGTGCCCAGAAGCTATTGGTGTAGTGATCATAGTTGAATCTTTTACACATGCGCACATGGTACCGGGGAGTCGGATTATCACTGGAGTGTGTTTCGCTTCAACTGCACGGCGCTCGCGAACTTTAATTGGAAAAAGCATAATACTGTAGTCATGGAAAATGCTATATTTGCGACTTTAGTTAAAAGCGATGTAAAGTCAGTGACCTTTTCATTTGAATGCGATCACAATGCAGTATTTCCTGCATTTAGGGAAAACACACACAGAAACACATAAAAAAACACACAAAGTGACGAGCTGAAAATTGTTGCCCTGTTGAAGTTGTTATTCATTCATAATTCACGCGGCAACTTGCAAACCCCTTTCTTGCACGGGATCTTCACGTTAAGTACATAATACAGCAATCCTGCGGGTAAATGATAAACTCGGATGCGTGGCCGTGGGAAGATCATTAGGTTAATTAACGAAAAGGCGGATTTACCAAATTTCAGAACTGGGTGATTTTTATTTTCTTTCAGTATAATTCACAGGTGAGTTTTTTCAGGTACATAAATATATACCAGAAAGAAAAGATCGAGAAATAAGCTTTTACGTATCTGTGACGAGGAATAGTTCCGATTCATTTTCCGGATTCTTATTTTCTTAACTTTAATGACAGTGACCGATATTTAAACAAGGCATTGGTGTCGCATTTTTATCTCAGAATAAACTGTTTAACCCTAGCGTCCATATTACGCGCTGTCTCCCCTACTGTAGAAACTAGAGATGGCATTAGATTACCATCAAAAAGGACGAGCTTGTGTTTCTTTATTACTTCGATGCTCTGAAGTGCTAAATAAAGTAAAGGATTACCAACGTTTTTTGACATTAAACTACCATATATTAAACTGGATTATAGTGCTCGCGTTTCGGTTTCTTTAAAGTACGTAATTATAAGCTTTAATAAATATAAAGATTTCTTTGTGGTCTCAAAACATCGAATTACCCCCGTGAGAGAGAATGGATGTCGGCTCTCGTGTTTCTTTCTCATTAAATGCTTTTCACGGCACCCACAATAAAAAGCGTTTAAAAGTAAAACTTTTACCAGAGGAGAGACTGGATCGGTGGCGACTGCGTTTATTGTCTATTAAACATTTCGGCATTGGTCTGCACTTCACCATAAAATGGCACCGTGGCGTGAAGCAGTATGTCACGGCACTTCATCACGGTGCTCCAGAGCTCTAGAATATTTAGATGACATATCTGTGTGGGATGTGAACGTTCTCTTCGTCTACGTGCGCGTTTCCTCTCAGATCCCACGTTAGGTTAACTGATGACGCGCGTAGCTGAAACGTATTAAGCGGGTTAGAATTTGATGGATATTTTGGTAATAAAACGCGTTATAAAAATAAATGTGTTTTCTGACTTTAAACTAATGGTATGGAAAGTGTTTTGCTAGTGGTCGCGTATCGTGCTCTTGGGGTACGCTCCATAAAAAGCGCTATAAACGTTGCCTCATATTGCATGCCACTGGATTACAGTCGAGGCGGCAGGACTGATTACGATGAAGTTGTTATTTTATTAAATGGTTTAACAGCTTCTCTGCACAAGATTGTAAAGGCCTAAAAAAGTTGCGAGAAAGGGCACAGAAAATTACCAGCAAGCAGTCACCAGAAATTCAGGTTATTCACAATACCCGCTGCCCCAGAACGGTTGAGCACATCATGAAGGACTTCGGGCATCCTAGAGTGGATGGACTTTTTCTCCTTCCTTCTCTCTGGAAAAAAAAAAGACGTGGGACCATCCATACACGGACGACGAAGTTCAGAGACAGTTTTTATCCGCAGGCAACAAGACTGCTGAACAAGCATTGATTGGAAATACATTGATTGACCCCGAGCCATCAATGTACACTTAGAGACACTGTACATTTCTTCCATAGTACCTTATCTGACTCTGTAGTGACCTGTACATTCATGTCACATAATTTTGCACTGTCATACCCAGAGTGTTGTACCGTGTTAGCGACAGATTGATACAGGAGAAAGTAACTAGAAAAGCTAACTAAATAGATTACAAATGCAAGCTTTCGATACCCCTTCATCAGGCAAGACGTAACAAACCTCGAAAGCTTGCATTTGTAATCTATTTAGTTAGCCAATAAAAGGTGTCATTTCACCCTACTTTCTCCTGCACTGTCATATTGTCAAAATTTGTTATTTATTGCTTAATCTTTGATCTATATGCCGTATTTTGCACTACTTTCTTTTTCAGTCACTTACTGTACACTGACAAGTCCAAAAACTGTCATTTATCTGTGAGGTATACTTACTGTGTCCACCGTTTCAGTTCTTCTCAGCAAAATGGCAGAAATATCAGTTTATTAAGTTAATTCCTCAGTTGCAAAGTGTTTACAACTCCTCAATTAACAGCACTGGTCACTTAGTTCTACTGCCATATTCTGCCTCCAAGCTGTATGTTAGCTGTCGCTCAGCATTTTGCACTCTGTAGTATTTATTGTTGCATCATTGTACTGTTATTTGTACCTTCAATTGTTAGCCGATAGGTCTATTCTGCAAGGTGGACACTCGAATAAGAATTAAATTATACGAATGTACTCTGCATATATAACAATAAAGCTTTGAATTATTGATATAAGGCGCTATAAGCTTGATGATTGTATTGGGTTTCTGGACATTTGATTCTGTTGTGTTTTTTATAGTCTTTTCTTTTTAGGAATTTTTTACGGATTAGTCTACCATATTGCTGCCACGCTTTTCTCGGCTTTCGGTAGAAATCAAGTAAGGACGCTTTAAAATACAGTTATATTTCCAGACTGCATTCTTAGCGTGCGCGGTATGTGTGTGTGTGTATTTGCGCGCGCGCGTGAGTTTGTATGCGTGTGTGTGCGTGCGCGCGTCAATGAATTGGCGTCCCGTCCAGGATTTCTCATTGTCGTTGACAATGGTTATCTGCACGAATCCCGACTTCACAAAGTCCTCACTAAGTCGGTTAGGAAAATTAATGAATGACCGTGTGCGTTTTAAAACTGAAATGAAAGTAATAAAGAATAAGATTTTTATCCCATTTTACCCCCTTTTAAGGTTAGAAACTCAGTGTTTGTTAAAATGTGTCACACAAACTCCGTAAACAGCCACTAAGCAGTCGCGTCCAATGAGAGAGCGAGGAGTGGCCTGCAAGCCAATAATATTTCGTAATAACGAAAGTGAGCGGGAGAAGAGCGGCTTACTACGCGTGTTCGTGTTTATGTTGAGTTACTCTGCCGGCGAGCGATGGCGAAGTCGTTTCCGCTGAAAAGGTATCGTTGCATTATTGTGGTGTGTTTATTGACTAAAAATCTAACTCGGTGAAGTGTAGAAGGCGCTTTTTTTGCTCGCAGCTGTGATTTTACCTTTCGAAGCGGATTCTGAATACTGAAACTAAATGTCCAAGTCGAGCATATTGTCTGTGTTTGAGCGCTATAGTAGAATTCGCTCCTCATCGGTTAAACGTAATCAGATTAAGGAGACGTTTAATGTATACCATTTTCTCCTTCTTCCGAGTGGGCTTGTTTTGAGTAGGATACGCCAGGGGTTCGTCTCACTCACAACTTTTGCTTTCGGTTCCGGCTGTCAATCTACCACGTCTTGCCTGCGAATCCAGTCTGCCATCAGGGGACAGAAGTCTGGCATTTAAATTAAAAAACAAAGAACTGGAGGGAGGGGCTCTGCAATTCAGGTCTCTGCCAAATACACAATGAGAAACTGAGGGGCCGAAGCAGGTAAGGTTACGATGTGACGGGCAAAAGCATTTGGAGGTTGTCAGGTTCAGCGCGTGTTGCTTTTGTAGTGCAGACTTATCACCCGCTTGAATGTTTTACCCCTGCAATTTGAAAATGCTAGGAGAGAAACAATGTCACTTAGAGATGCTTCTGCTCCCCTAGGAGAGAAACAATGTCACTTGGAGCTGCTTCTGCTCCCCCTGAGCGCTTTTCTTTTAGCTGTTTTGAGACGCTGATTGCAGTTTCGGCCAGGAGTCACTGAGATGCACAGCCTCGGTTCTTACGACTATTCCAATCATTTATTTGCATTTGGTTTGCATTTTAAATCACGGGGATACACTTAACATTTATTAAAGAACTCAAAGACCATTTATTATATGAAAATAGGGCACACGCACATTTGTTTACTGTGGAATTATAGCTCAGTCTTTTATTTTTGGATGTATAGAGCATTTTAGTTATATTTTCCATGTGCTTACCAAAATCGTTTCAGCTTTTTATGAGAGATATAAAAAATATTACTGCGGTGGGCTGGCGCCCTGCCCGGGGTTTGGTTCCTGCCTTGCGCCCTGTGTTGGCAGGGATTGGCTCCAGCAGACCCCCGTGACCCTGTAGTTGGGATATAACGGGTTGGATAACGGATGGATGGATAAAAAATTATGGTATAATTTGAATAACAAATACTTGAATGTATTTATCTTTATAAGTTTATAACATTACCTTTTAATACACAGTAAATTTTTCAGTAAATTTAAAAGTTGATTACATTCATTAATGCATGTTAGGATTTCCATATGGTTAAATATATCTGCAGTAGCATAGAGTTAATTTACACATTTTTAGTGGTTTTAAAATGTAGATGATAACTTAGGGTGACGTAGTGGTAGCTCTGCTGCCTCATAACAAGGAGGACTTTGTTCACATCTGAAAACATGCAGATTTAGGTGGATTGATGATTTTCAAATGGCCGTTGTCTGTGTGTTATCCTGTGGTTGCCCAGCGATTCTTTCTGCCTTGCGTCCTATGGTTGCAAGGATGGGCTGCAGCTTCCCTGTGACAGTGATCAAGAAAATGCGGGCTTATAAAATAGATGGATGGAAGATTACCTATAAAAAATAAAGTGACAAGAGAAACATGATTTAAGTTAGAAATATACTCTGAATTTAATGGTGAGTCAAGTTAGAAGTCTGACTCCTGCCTGTCTACTGTAATGTTGTTCATGGTTGCTGGCCATAGAAGGAGTCTGCGGAGTTGGGCCCCTTCTGAAGTATATTGCTGAAATTGTATAAAATATTGAAATATTTTAATTACCTTCAATGATTTTAAAATGTATAAGATAACCTGTAAAAATACAGTAACAAGAGAAAAAAGAACATAACTTAGAAGCATGTTCTGAATCTAGTGGTGAGTCAAATAAGAAACTTAAATCCTCCCTGTCTACTGTAATATCGTTCATGGTTGTTGGCTGCAGATTGCGCCTGCACAGTTCGCCCCTTTCTGAAGTATACTGCTAAAATAATAGAAGATCTTTAATTATTTTAAAATGTAAAAGAAAACCTATCAATATCTATAAAATGCAAAAGGTTATCTGTCTGTTATGCAAAAACCCATGAACCACTGGGCCTTGACCCACAATCCTCCTGTTCCTCGGTGGAGAGCTAATGCCAAGATTTGCACAGCTCAACCCATGAATTGGAGATGCAGACTTCCTCGACCATGTAGTTGGGCTTTGGGTCCTTCATTCAGCATGTGGTGGTGTAGCTGTGTGCTGTGGCTCACAGGAAAATAAAAGGAGTCAGGTACACGATATTACTAGCAGCAAAAGAACTGTGGCGAGCTCAGCTGACAATGAAGCACATTGTACAGGTAAACGGATCATCGCAAATGCCAGTCATGTACTGTGAATGCAACAGAAAATCATAAATGGCCATAGAATTGGAGGTGTGAGTTTCCTCCGCTAAGTTTGGGTCCTTCACGCAGAGAACGGTGCCATGCGACACATCTGAGAAGAAAAGAATAGCCACACAAGCACGTGGCATGTACGTCAGCAAAAGAGCCGTGGTGACATCGGATGGCGGTGAAGGACTTTGCAGCAACCTAATAAGAAACATGACAAGAGAAAAATAGTTGAACTTGGAGGTATTCTCTGAATGTAAAGATGAGTCAAATCAGAAACCTGTTCATGGTTGCTGTCCGCAGAAAGAGCTTGTGTAGTTGGACCACTTCTGAAGTAAAGGGTGGTCCGGATCTAATTATGCAGATCCAGATAATCTGGATGACTTTGATTTATGTGGGGACGATTCCAGTTCGGCGAGAACTTCATGTCATCAGTTCGCACACTTCTTGATGGTTCGTGATTTTTCGGGTGATTTTCTATGTGATAAACTTAACTTAAATAAGTTATAGCGTAATGAAAATTGCATAACTAGATCTGGACCACCCTATACCTTGTAACACCTATAATGGTGTTAAATATACAAATCTTTTAATTACTTTTAAAAGCATGGCCCTAAATATATTGGGCATGTTGCTGCAGTGGTTAGCACCACAGCTTCACAGATACAGAAGATTGGGTCTAAATCCATCGATCCATCCATTATCCAACCCGCTATATCCCAACTACAGGGTCACGGGGGGTCTGCTGGAGCCAATCCCAGCCAACACAGGGCACAAGGCAGGAAATAAACCACCCACGCACACACACATATTAGGGACAATTTAGGATCGCCAATGCACCTAACCTGCATATCCTTGGACTTTGGGAGGAAACCAGAGCACCTGGAGGAAACCCATGCAGACACGGGGAGAACATGCAAACTCCACGCAGGGAGGACCCAGCAAGTGAACCCGGGTCCCCTAACTGCGAGGCAGCAGCGCTACTACTGTGCCACCGTGCCGCCCAGGTCTAAATCCTAACCTGGTTATTATCTCTGTGTATTTTTCAAGTTCATTCTCTCTTTGCATGGTTTTACTACACTGGTTTTATTCTCACAATTGGAAATTATCTGCTGTGTTCATGGATGACTATTAATTGACTCTGTAAATGTGAGTAGGTTTTTGTGTGTTGGTATGCCATTTAATGGATTGGTGTTCTGTTTGGTGCTGAAGTTGCTGGAGGATGGTTGGGTCTTCCTGCAGACCTTTAATTGGATAATTTGGTATTAGTTATTGCTGCCGGGGTAGACACTTGGCCCGAATTGGGAAGGCAGGTTAACAAATAGGTGGGTAGAAATGGTATTTGTAAGTGGACTGATACAGTAGGTAGACCCTAAGGTAGCTCAAACCAGTAGTGAGGGCTGACAGCATGACGTGTTCATGTAGGTTGCTGATATCAAGTGCAATGATAGAACATGCTTTTTACAGCTTGAACATGCACAACTGGCAACTTGTTAAGCTTATGATGGGACCTCCTTTGTTGTCTAAATGTTTTTGAAGACTAATATATTGAAATGTTTTTTGAACTATTGCATTAATTTGTATGTACTGACCAATCATGTTTATCTTATTGTGCACTTTTGCAATGCCTTTCTGAGACTCATTTTTAATGTAAAACTTGGTTATATATACAGCATGCTGATTTTGCAGAGAATTTTACATCTAAATCATCCTTGTTTTATATTACTACTGAGTTGCTAAAGGAAGTTTTGCAGGTGGAGGCTCTTGAGCTGCCTGAAGCATTTTAAAACTACACATGAGCAGAGAGACTTGAGGTGAGGATTACCTTAAAAACGCTCCCAAATTAGCAAGGAGGATCATAACAAGGTATTCAAATAGGGGCAGAGCAGTGTGAAATGATCCCACTAGCCCTGCATACCACACCTCCACTGGTGCTGTCTTTAAGCCCTGCAATCCCTTTCGTGAAATCTCCTAAAATTTTAAATTATACAACTACTTTACATTTCCTTCTAGCTTTTCTTCAGTATGTGTATGTGTAACATACGTTAAGATCAAAACAGATCATTCACCTTGGCATAGTATGCTGACAAATTATTTCTGTCTCTTTATTTATGTAGAGTGACACCACCCAATTGGAAAAGTGAGGAAAAAATGCATTATGGTTTGTGCCAAGGAAAACGTTTATAAGAACTCAAGGGTAATAGGATAGATTATTTTATTAGAGTCCTGAGGCAGCAAGTTGGGCTGTCAGTTTCCATTAGGTATTCTGAGAAAGCATTTCAGCAGTTAATAAATGTCACTCGGTGTGAGGAAGTTTTGTCATT
This sequence comes from Polypterus senegalus, assembly GCF_016835505.1. Lineage (NCBI taxonomy): Eukaryota > Metazoa > Chordata > Cladistia > Polypteriformes > Polypteridae > Polypterus > Polypterus senegalus. The sequence continues at coordinate 123,521,623 of NC_053168.1, forward strand.
GCTGTTCATCAGCTACTCTTTTGTTGTGGCTTTCAGTTTTCCTTCTGGGGAATTTTGCCTTTACAGCATGAGGGCTTAACCTCCTTAAGCAATCTAATAATCTTGTCATGAAAATGAATATTCTCAAACTTCACATCAGCTGTTGCCAGCCCATTTTTACAAGGCCACAGTGATTGGCACATAGTTCTTCTTTTCAGACTAATTTCCTTCTCATAGTAAACTCTGCTTTGGTAGAAATTTTACTTGCTGCATCTGCACTTGAATTGTGCATTCATGAAAGAGGTTTTCACTTAAAGGAAGCAATAAAATTTAGTTAACAAACATGCATCCTACCTTTAATTGAAAAACTTGATTGTATGGTACATGTGATACTGTAATGGACAAGCAGTCTGTCAAGGGCTAATTCTCGCCTTGGGCCGAGTGCTGCTGGGATAGGCTCTAACCTTGTCTGACCTTGGATTGGATTAAGCAGGTTTGAGAACGTAGGTATAATGTGTGATAAATCGGTTACAGAACACAAAATGTGTACCCACAGTCATTCTGAATTTTATACAGGGAGGGCATGTGCGGGCCAACCAGAGTATACGAGAAAAAAAGTTAGGCAAATATTTGAAAAAGAAGAGAAACAATCTTTCACTTCTTGCAAGGTAATATTAATTTAACTCCTTTGTAACAGGGGTATCATGAATGGATCTGTGTAAAAGACTGCACAATTGATTAAGCTGCTTTGCTAGAAAGGTTAAACTCAGCCTTGGTGAAGCACTGCGGCTTTGTGGTTTGGTTCCCATAGCACCAGTCACTGTTGTGACTGCTTTGTACCGTGAGCCTTTCATGTCTTATGCTAGAGGCTTATTCAGTTTCTAATACTATCTATCTGTCTATCTATTGTCACAAAGTTGAGACATACTCAAAGAAAGTTTTGGAGCAGCCACCCGTATAATCTCGAAACCTGGCTGCAAAGTCGTTCTTTTCATAGAGATACAGCACTTAAGTGCATACAACGAGTCCAAGACAAGACTGAGGGAAAAGGGAAAAAGGGCAGGCTTTTAAAGGGGAAGACAGGAAGTGATGTCATGAGGATCGGGCACGTGTTCGTCACTCATTGGATCAGGCCCGGACGTGACATCAGGGGGGCTGGAGCCGGTAAGGTCTGTTTCCATTGGTTCGGTCCCGGAAGTGATGTCAAGAGAGCCAGGTGGAGTCTCCCAGGGATGGTCTACAGGGAAGTGAGAGAAAGAGTCAGTGCACTCTGCCACACCCCGGCGTGCCTCAGAACTGCCTTCACTCAAGCCCTTTAGCTGCCTCCCATGCGCACGTGTGTGACACTTCTGTCTGTCTGTCTGTCTATCTATCATATAGTGCCTTTCATCTATCTATCTATCTATCTATCTATCTATCTATCTATCTATCTATCTATCTATCTATCTATCTATCTATCTATCTATAGTGCCTCTTTCATCTATCAATCTGTTCATCGTGTCCTTCATAATATTTGTGACAAAAACACATTTTTCCTTGGTTTACCCCTGTGCTCCACAGATTAAAATTATGAATCAGATAATTCAGACATGATTTAAAGTGCACACATTGCAGAATTTCAGTACATTTATACTTGTTGGCAACAGTTGCTTTGGTTTAGATATGTACCAAATCATGCTTGACTCTTCCATGAAAGACCAGTAGAGCTGTTGTCAGGATTCATTAATATGGACATTTTAACTAGCTTGAAATCAATTTGTAATACTTTTTTTGTCAGGTTGTGGTGTGCTGTGTTAATTTGTCTGATTTCTGAACTCTGGTTCATGTCCTACTAGGATACTTTCAATTTGAATTTTCCATGTACTTCCTGTGTTCATTCTGGTACTTTCTAGAGACAGCTGCATCTTTCTACAGTGCCAAGGTATACTGACAGGTGTTTTTAAATTAAACATGCATATGTTAGTGTCTCATTTCAAATAGGTTGGCACCTTGCGTTTGTTTTTCCTGGGGTAGAGTCTTGTCTCCCATGACCCTGAATTGGTTACATAAAAATGTTATGGTCAAGTGGGTAGAAAATGGGTGGATAGAGAAATCTAAAGTAAATTTACCAATGTAACAGGCTGTTTATGAAGATTTTACAGTTTTTCTCAGTTGCTTTGGTGCATTTCTCACAACAGAACTGCAGTTCTCAAAACTGCTCGTTCAATTCCCACAACCTTTAGTCAGTTGTGCACATCATAACAGCAGTTTCTGGGTGCTTTCGTCATTTTGCAATTGTTTTAGTTCACTCAGGCAGATGCTAATGTGCAATTCTCAGCTATATCATGCATCAGCGGTTGCTTGTGTCATGATGATCAAAATGCATTTTGTAGCCCTCTTTTGCATAGTCTTACACTCCAGACAAACTTGTCATTTTTTCATTTTGTAAGTCTTTGCAATCAGAAGTGTTCAACAAGATATCATTGGCTGTCAAGTGTATTTTATAGGTTTCTACAAACCTTTTTTTGGTTTGTATTCACAATACTACTGATTCCTGCACCACCTTAAATTGCTCTCAGGTAACACATTATTCGGGGCAGGTGTGAGATCTTAGATCAATCAGTCTCAGTTGCTTTGGTGCATTTCTCACAACAGACTTACCATTTGCATAACAGCGAGTGCATTTCTCAAAACACTTAGTGCAAATGGCAAAACATCATCAATGACAAACATCAAAATACAAAACACAGTATGTATAAATTGTTTTCGATGTTGTAATTTTTTTTCCTTCATTTCATATGTTATGCATAAAGAATGAAATGCATTTTTTTGCTAGACTCCAAGTGTAGTGCCTGATATGTCACCATATACCCATGCAATCAATAAAATATTCTTCTTGAATCAATCTCCTGCAATCAGTGTTTTGTATTTTTATGTTTCCTGCCCTTGTGATTCAGATGTTTTGTGCATCAGAAAATGTTTAGATTGTGCCAATTTTATATTGACGTGACTTTACATTTTGGCTGTCATGTCCGTGGACGATGATTCATGGACTTGACATTTTGATGGCACTGACATATTCAGCGATGTAAATACTTGCTTTTGAGGCATGGATTAAGGATTTTGAAGAGGTTACCTGCTTTTGCTGGTCATCCATGATGTTTTGCCATTTGCACTAAGTGTTTTGAGAAATGCACTCAATGTTATGCAAATGTTAAGTCTGTTGTGAGAAATGCACCAAAGCAACTAAGAAAAACTGTAAGACAATAGGTCTTGTCATCTTAGAGAGTCAAGGCTTGGGGGCTGTCAAAGAACAGGGCCTATTAAAGCTCATTGAAGCATTACTTGTGTGATTTTTGGGCTATACAAGAAAAAAAAATTGTTGTTGAAGAGAGAAGACAACTGGCAAGGGATTCTGATCTTCAAATACAAAACCATCTGAGTTCTTGAATTCTGTTGTTCAGTGCATTGAGAAAGGAGGAGGCTACATTGAGAAATGACATTATCAGTTTTGTTAAGGTTTGTTCCATTTTCTAATAAATCCCATTTTCTAACTTTAGCTTGACTCCCCCTCATATTATAAGTGGTGGTGCCCACCACTGTAACACCTGATGTTGTCTGAACTGTGTAACTACCATGTGCAAATGTGATGTTTGTCAGCTTCACTCCTAAGGGAGGCAATTCTGTGTAGTCGGTGTATAATAGACACTGTAAAATGAAGTATGAGTGTGCATTCTGATTTTTTTTCATATTCGAATATCCATACATGTTAAGGAACAGATACAAATACAGAGTTACTCAAAATTCTTTTCCCAAATAACCGTAAGTTCCAGTATAATGGTATAAGCTGCTTACGAATAATTGTACATTACTGAAGTTGTTGATAACTGTTGCCCTTTAGTTAAGTTTTTTTTTTATTTTAAAAGCAATGGAACTTTCCAGTTACACTGACTTAGACTTTGCATGATCTGTAAATAAAATGTGTGATTCATGTAACCCCATCCTGAAATTCAAGCCCTGACAAGGTAAAACATATAATGCGCCTTGTGATTCAACTGATTTGTGCATGCAAATAATTTTATTTCTTTCAAATTGAACTAGTTGATTCCCAATAAACATTTATTTCTAATATTTTGTATGGATCTGTATTTTGGTGACCATAGATATTTATTTTTTTTCATATTGCTCTTCTCTCTTAGTGGTGCTGTAGACTTTATACCATGGCTCAACACAGCTATTAAGGCCTTTTACCTTTGACAGAACTGAGAGACAGCATGTCCCTTAGTGACGGTTTTGTGATCAGTTCTAATATTTTGTTCTGCTAAGACTGAATTTCTAACTAAGATAGTAAAAGCAGTTATTAAAGTTTGCTTTCATTTAATGTTGTTGGGCCAACATGTTTTGCAGGATGCGTCAATTTCATGTGATTCAAAATTGATTTGCTTGACTTGTTGACTGTGGTGCAGTGGTGGTGCCGCTGCCTTGCAACAAGGAGACTGGGGTACATATTCTGGGTGCTGTCTGTGTGGAATTTGCAAGTTCTCCCTCTCTACATGGAATGCTTGAACAGTGATCTGGTTATTCATGTATTCGACTACCTGGGCACAACCCTGGAATGGAGTCATTGTCCTATGAGGTGTAGCATGGAGAGTGGTTTTTTTCTTCAGATTGTGGTGAACACTGGGATAGTCGCAGTGATGCAGTCTCACCCAGTCGTGCAGCAGTGTTATTCCTCTGCTTTTCCCTGATCATTTCTGATGAGCACCATCCTGCAATCACTGCATCTACCATCATTAAACTGTCACATGCATATTGGGCAGTATATGCTGCATTATTTTTGGTAGGCCATCCAAAGTCCGAAAGATGCATGGCCTTTTAGTAGAAGATATTAAGTGAAATTGACATGCTTACCTAAGTACTTGCAAATTCTAGTTGCCCAAGACCACTATAATGCAATAAACTGTTGTTTTTGCTCAGATATGCTTTTGCCAAATGCTTATTTCACAATTTAGAAACAAACCATGGATAAGATGCATATTTTTCACAGGGGTGCACTTGTTCATACGGGGCACATTTTTTTTAGTATGTTACAATGATGCATACATGTATTCAGTGTTCTTTTATTCTATTTGTTTTGTTGTGGGATTGGTTGTAACATCATTATATTTCCTTTTGTATTTATCTGATAACTTGATGAATGCTGGAGAGTTCAAGCTGCTGACTAAAGAAAAGATGTAGTCATCACTTTATTAGAATGGGATGCTTAAGGACGTATAGATTAATATTACATGAGAAGAAAATGGGATGTTTCCAAATGATGTGCAAACAGTTTCATAGTTTTCCTCAATACAGGCTGTCACTCTTTGCATAGATGAATATAGAATACCAAACACCTAGACACTTTTCTCTTGTTATTTTACTCAAATTTCCCCAATTTCTTTAGTTTATAATATATATTTTTTTGGTCATTTTTGGTAATTGAAAATGAAATTGTACTTTTTTAATGCTGATAAATATATTAATCTTATTAAGAGTGGTAATCAATTCAACATTATCCAGGACACTGAAGACTGAAGTGGTGCCAACCTAATGAATATGCTCGATATGGAGGTATGATAAACTGCTTATACATAATATGTAGTATATTTAGATGAAGATGATCCTTGTTTCGGTGCTTAACACAGCTTTAAAATTCAGGCTCCTCAATTTATCATTTCCATTACTAAATAGTGTTATTATTGCAGTGATTGTAGTAGCATATCTGTTCACCTATTAGATAAGCTCAAGTTTGCACTAAAATGATAAGCGAGTTCATGCTGAAAAAAATGCCTCTGTGCAGAGAGACACGTTTGTTAAAAACTCTCAATAGACAAGTTTGAAATTACACACAGACAGTACCTATTTATTCATTCACCGATTTTCCAAAGCCATGCATCCTTCCATTTCCTGACCCACTTATTCCATTTAATTGTTAAAGTGAGCCTATCTTGGCAACTTTGAGCACAAGACTGGAAGAATTCTGAAAGAGGAAGCAGTCCATTGCAGGTCGTAATCATTCACTCCCCCGCACCAACTCATAACAGCTTAAGGTTATCAGTTAAAAACAAAATTCATACAGACACAGTGAGACAATGTGAGCTGTACACAGTTTCCAGACTGAAATTTAAACATAAGACTGTGGAGCTGTGTGAACAACCATAATGCCCTAAAGCAGTATTAAGCAGTGCTTTTTAACATTTTGCATATGCAGTTAAGTAATGTAAAATTCATTATTTATATTTTTGTTGTTTTGGTGTATATTTTGATAACAACATTTGATTAAAATTAATGCTTCTCTTTCCAACAAGCCAGACAAGGATTCTTAATTTTAAAAATCAACACTCTGGAAACACAAAGTGCTCTAGCTCATGTTTATAATATATGTTCATGAAGAATAGGTTCCATCCCTAACTAGGCCTAATAGTATTGGCTATTGGCTGTCTCATACATTGTCACCCTTTTTTATTATGAATTGCTCCATGGTAGACATCAACATATCAAGGCCAGCCAGACTTTGGCTCATCTTTGAGAGACATCCTGCCATGTTGGAATTCTTCTGCTCATTTCTTGACTGTGGCATATGAATGGGAAATAGTCCTAATATTTAAGTTGACTAGGTAAACAAATCTGAGAAGCTGTGTTGTTCTTTAACAAAATTAAAAAAATGTTAAATGATTTTGTGGTATTCAACATTGATTTTCTCATAGTTCCGAAACAAAAAAATGCATGATTAAACCCAGATGCTCGAAAGTTGTAATTCACTTATTTTAGTACATAGGTGCTAAACTTTGTCCATTTATAAAAATGGAAAATATCCCTTTATGGTTGAGGTTAGAAAATTTTGACACTTAAAGCATTTGTACAAAAATAATTGCCTTCTTAATGTATAAATATGATATAAAAGAAATATATTGAAATTTTATAAGCTAGCCTTTCTGAGTATACATGGCTAAATGAACAGCCAAAATCTAGTAAGGTATTGTGTACTACTTCCAAGTGTTTTCTAAATACTAAAATCAATGCATAACCAGGTTTAAACCGTTTAAAGACTTGGCACAGAATAGAAAATCCTTTGAAAAATTAAAATAATAGAAATATGCTACCTCCTAATAAAAAGAAGTGTACAGCTGATTACTAGTTGTGTGTAAATTACAATTTATTAACTACTCTATGTGGATTTTGTTTAAAAGTACATGGCCTAAGTCAGCATTGCTGCTGCAGTTCTATTTCTGTTTTTGCTCGTTCATTTGTTGATGGCCCGTTAACATAACCTTGGCTCTTCAGTATGTTGAGCAGAAGAGGACACACTTGTGCTAGGTCTTTATATTCTTTTAAGTTAAAGATGTAAGTTTGCCTATACTTCCCTTAAGACATTTGGCAGCTTTTCAGAGTTTAATCAAGCATGGCAGAACGAGCTCTCTTGTTTATAGGATGAATAGTTTACCTTGTTTGAGCTGGAATATGGCAGATCTCCTCAGCTAATGACTTAGCTCTCGCCTAATCAGAGCTGAGAATACAGCATTTGTCACATTTTGTATAGTGCAAAATTTCCATCTGGATGTGGTTTAAATAAATATTTTGTTAATCTGTCAACATTCCACACTCGGCTACTCTATTAACCCTTATTGGGACTGCATTTTTTTTCTTAATGTAATTGGAAGAAAATAAACCACCACTGGGTCACAACAAGAAAAAATGTTTATACTGGTTGCTAATGTGCTGTAATAACTATAGACCAGCTTGACATTTTCAGTTATTCTTGAAAATTCGTGCATTTTAATGTGATGCAAAAAAGATTAATAATCAGTTAATGAATTTATCAGTGTATTATGTAGCAACCACAATTAGTCAATCTATAGATTAAAAATGATTATAATACAATCGTAATTATCAGTGTTTAAAACTCTTCTCTTTTGTAACAAAATCAATGTTTCTCATAAGGATTAAAAGGGTCATTTTATTTTTTCACCTATTATTAGGAAACTTGTCCATGGATTTTTATTGCAAAAGAGCAATTGCAATTCATAATAACTCTCAAATCCCCATTTTCATAGTTCAGGGTCATATCCTGACAGCATATGGTCTAAAGCAGATTAAAACCAGAGAGAGGATGCCAGACCACCACCGGGCCCACTTATACACACACCTATACTTACACTTGCACTCTGTCAATTTAAAACCAGTAGTCATCTACTTGTCTTACAGATGTAGGAGGAGACCCTCAGGTAGACACCGTCAAATTATGCATACTCCTCACAGATGGTGCCTGGTCCTGAATTTGAACCCAGGATGTACATTTTATTAGTCAATCAAATCCTGCGCCATAGTTCCATTGAACTCCTAATATGTAATATACAAAGCCTAATTTTTAGATACTTTTGCTTAACCTCTTCTTAATTTTTTTCAGTGTATTTTTATTTAATTATTTGGGCACCTGTAATGTTTAAATTGTGAACTAATTTCCACAGTAAAGGCCATTAATAAATTGTAATACCTGTATTTTAATGACCCTGAATGCTGCTGTTCCCATCACCAGCGTGAGAATAACACCCACTCTAACTTACAGAAATGCAAATATAAACATTGCAGTAGTTGGCATGGACTGTGATTCTTCCTTGGATATGTGTTACATGGAATTACGCGTAATTAGCCAGACTTGGGGAAAGAAAATAAAAAAACCACACACATTTAGTAGAAATCCCTTTTGAGACTCATTAAGATGGCTACTATTAGGTAATGGTATCTCACTCCAAACTGTAGCAGTTTAAGGAAACATGCACAAAATGGTTAAATGTAAGGATAAGTATTTGTTTCATTAGTTCTGACTTTTTCTTTCTGATTGTGTTTACTACTATATACTGTTTAGCACCTTTTGTAGTGGATAACACATTGGCATTGTGCTTTATCACCGCAATCTCAAAGCTTCAGGTAGTGGGTTTAATTTTCTGGTTTGGTCACTGTCTTATTGGAGTTTTGTCTGGTTATTCTATATAAAATGCCACTTTCCTCATATATATCCAAAGACTTGAATGCCAGGTTAATTCATGACTTTTACGTGGCTTAGCATCTGCAACTGTGCAAGTGTGTGAATCACTGGCATGGTGTATTGTCTGTTATATTTAAATCCTGCTTTGTACCGAATGCTACAGGGATGTACTGTATTTCAACTCTGTAATGAGGAAAGCAGTTTCTGGGAAATGGCTTGATGATCTTTTCATAATTAGTGCCGTCTTGAAAGATTTAACAAAGAAAACCATTATTGGTGACATAGTAACACCCCTATAGTATTATGAAGAGTTTTTATATTCAAACAGTTCATCCATTTCTAAACCACTTATTTAGTTCAGGACCATGGGGAGATTTTACGTGTTTTAAAAAACAAAATAAATCTACAAGTTAATTAATGTAGAGCTCTCAAGAGTGGCACATCTTTGTCAAGCTTTATTTTCATTTTCCTTTCCATATCTGAACAAAGCTTAACTTGAGGCATAAATTAAGCTTTTTGTTGTTTTTTTTCTGTGTATTTTCTTTGCAATAATAAAGGGCAGTGGGATGCCAGGCATTGACTGTTCCATAGCAGATGAAGTCATAACGTACAGCTTATACTGGGTCAAACGGTGCCATGTGGGCTGGAGCTTTGTACAAAACAGATATGAATGAGTAAATCCACACTTTGCATTCCACGGGCCGCAGCATCATCCCCATGGATATTGTCCAACACAGATGCATCTCCACACTATAGATGCTTCAAAACAATAACAAGACAATGAAATATCTCTTAATTGTTTAACAGTATTACAGTTTTGAAGTAATTAAATGATTTTTTTATTAACATAGAGGCAGTAGAGAATAATAAATTTTGTCAGCGGAACTTAGAACTGTGCAAAGAAAAGTACACTAGAAAATTATCAGCAACAGAAATGTTCGCCCAATATAACTTGCCAACTCCCAATTATTTAATGCGTCTAAAATGACAGAGTTGGAATTCTATTGTATCTATTATGCTACATTTTTAACAGCACCTGGTTCCATGAAATATCTTGGATTTCAGTTGTCAAAGCTTTCCATTGAGCTTGTTCTTCCAGTGATTTCAATTCCACTATTCAGTTTGTCAGCTTGTGTTTGTATGGATATGTGTTGTGTGTAAGTATGTCCTGTATCTGCTCAGTTTTGGGCAAAAAAAAAAAATAATAATAATAAAATGAACTCATCTAATCTGTTAGCAAATTTTACTGTGAGAGTCTAAGTGCAACCAGCATTGATCAAGCTATGAAAATTGTCTGTGCAAGGTGAGTAGCCTTCCATTTTCTAACATTAGTGAAATAAAACATTTTTTGCTTAGGCTTTTATTTTATATTAAAGTAATATTAAGTCAAATGTTTACCAGTCTCTAAAACATGTTGGATTCCCCCAAAAATGTATTTTTAAAGTTTATAATATCTCCTGAATTTTTCTGTAAACTATGCTAGGTTTCCTCTTCATCTTGTAATTTGTTTAAGGTTTTTTGAGCAGGAGCGGGAGTTGAGGTCAAGTTCACTGTAAACATTTGATATATGGGTTGGCTTCTGGAACTAAGCTGTAGGCACATTTAAAAATCGCTTACAAATCTGAAGTTTTAAGGAGCTTTAATCCCTGACAGACTCAACTTTATGTTTGTGGGGTCTTGTGATATTATTACTGTAGAGATTTCCTTCACTTGACATGTTTTGATGTGAAATTGTTTGATAGTATCAGTTTGGATATTCAGTTTATTATCTTAAGGAATTAATTTTTCATGGGAGATAAAAGTTTAAATGCAAAGAACTTAATAAAGGATGCACTATAATTTGAATATTTCATGTTTTAACTGTTCACCATGTATTAGAATAAGAAATGAAACTGATGACCTACCTGGCTGTGTGATTCACGATTCTAAGAAATTTAGAAATACTAGTGAAATATGCAGACATATGATCCTAAAGTAAAATGCAAATAAACCTACTTCAAGATAAGGAGCTGTTCATACTTGTTATGTTTTCTAAATAGTTAATGTTTTTCAGTTTAATTTATTTTATTACTTGTGGTGGCTTATATAGAGCAAGCTGAACTTGGGCTTGTGGAGGCTGTGCAAGTCAAAAATGAAATAATCACCTTAATGGACAATACAAATATAAAGTAAATTAAATATATGCTACTTGGTATAGTTAATCGATATATTGATGAACTTGATTATAATTTCTGGACACCTATGCACTACATCCTGGGTGATTATCTATAGATGCTCGCATTGATGCAAAAGGTAAAGAGCTGTTGATAGTATTTATGTTCTATAAATAGTTACTTCTTTCACTTCCTCTTGAAGTTATAACATGCTTTATTACTTCTATGGGTTTATATAGAGAAAGCTGAACTTTTACATTTTGGCAACACATTCTGTTGCTGTAACCATTAGAAAGTACAGCTTCACAGTGGTCATTTTGGTGATCTGTCTTTCCTAAGTAGTGCTCTTCAAACAAACATTGCTCTAAGAAAGCAAAAGCAATGCTTGTATATGGTCGGAAACTGAGTATTTGATCTTCTCGTTTGTCAGCATACATTTCTTTTGTTGGTTTTCTTGCATTCTGTTTCCTGGATTTTGTCTTGCTGCTGCTCAATTTCTGTGTATTCTGGATCACTTCTTGCTTGCCTGTGTGCTTCAGTGTCTGCATATTGTTTCTCATTCTTTGTCAATTAAGTTCCTTCTGCGATTTGCTTGACACTCTGGAGATGTTGCTGCTCTTTTTCTTCTTGCCTTTATGGGGGTTAGCACTTTGTTTTTTGGTCACTTTGCTGTTGCCATGCATTTCTCCATGTTTGTTGTTCTTGCATTCTGTATCCCACACTTGACGCATGGCAGATGTCGCCACTTCACTTATTATTGGGTTCTTCATCACACAGTTGAGTTCTGTGATTTGCTTGATGCTTAGCATATGATGTTGCTTTTCTTTTGGTTTTTCTTTCGCCCTGCAAATATTGATCAGTTTTCTGAGGTTGCTGCTACCTAAAATTTTTTACATTCTGGAATGTATCAGTTTGTAAGACATTGGTCTTGACAGATATATATATATATATATATATATATATATATATATATATATATATATATATATATATATATATATATATATATATATATATATATATATATATATATATATATATATATATATATATATATATATATATATATATATATATATAAATAAAATATTCTGAATCTCTGGATAGTCATGTATATAAATTGACCTAAGCAACTTTTCAGCGTGTCACTTTTGTTCTTTTATTCTTGTTAATACCCTTTAAATTACTTTTAATTGGTCCCAGTTAAAATTGCAAAAATCAAACGGCATGCACACCTTTGTATTAATCAGAAAGTAGCTCATTTGAAATAAACAAGAAAACAATCTAAAATTAGCTGAAGAAAACATAGATATTTGTGACCTTTTTCAGAAATGTAAAATGCATGAATTTTAGGACCATTGAAAAAAATATCAAAATAAAATATAGTTTGTATTCTAAGCGGACAAGAGTTGGACTCTCAATGTGTGAACTGGTTGGAAGTTTGTAATATATTAGTAAACTTTTACCACACAAATGAGTAGTTCATAAATCTGTGTAAGCGTTTTTGATAACCTGATTACATTCCAATACAGCATAGTGCCTCACCCATATTATTTTCCTAAAATCTTAATTACACTATAGTTTTTACTATTCAAAAGGTGTACTTAGTGGAGATCAGGTAATATAGCACTTTTAATTTGTTGCTCCGGGGTGGCTAGCACTGTAGCCTTACAACTCCAGGTAATTCATTTCAAACTGAGAGCAGTTTCCAAGCTTACTAACCCCTTAGGCATTGTCTATTCTCTTCCACATTGCAGTCTGTTTCCATTCTGACACTACCACAATATCTGTACTCTTACCCAGTTTACTTTAAAATGTCACGATTACATGTTTACTCTTGAGCCCAGTGCTAGCTGTAAATCACACACACCTCCAAATAGGCAGTGGAGAGAAAAACACTGGAATGTTAGAATAAAAGGCATTTATTGCTTCTTTTAATTCTGGTTTATCTTCTCGAAACATACTGCTGTGAAGGCAGCATATCAACATAATCAAACTAGTGTCTCTTTTACAACAAGAACAAAGGCAGGTTTCTTGTCTGAGACTCCGAATTTTCCTCTCCAGGTATGTCCAAGTGCTCTGGTTAGATAAGTTGGTGACTTCCAACAAGACAGCATTAATACATTAAATCATGTATATATAAGAAGGCAGCAACAGGTTAGTGTAATTCACATCTACCCAAAAGGTGATGCAATTCCACACATCCCACATTTTCCCAATCTTTCCCTAGATGTAATCTTGATTTGTATTGTTCTACAGCTCACATAATGTTCCATAGTCCCTTTTGCCAACTGTGGTTTTGATCTGGTTTGGCCACATCTGTCATAAACTGAAGTGTAGTATGGGGTGGGGTAGGTGGTTTAGTGTTTGCATGCATATCTTAATTGTCCAAGGGACTGCAAGATCTGAAATACAAAAACAATGTTGTTTTTTTTCTCTTGGTTTGCTGTTTTCCTCCAAAAAGATATTAGATTGAGTGGCACCACTAAGTTAGCAGGTATGAGTTGAATATGGCCTTTTGCCTGAGTGTGAACTGGTACTCCATTACTGGTCCTGCCTTTGACTTGATGCTGGTGGGGTTGGCATCAGCCTTCTGAGATCCGGAATTGAGTAAGCTGATTTTAAAATGGATGAATGAGTGACCAATATACCTGATGTTTTATGTTGTAATCATACTGAGGGTTTTTCTGTTCTGAAATTTATAGAAGCGCTGTTTTTTCAGTCAGCATATGCATAAAAGAATAGACCAGTCTCTTTACAGATAGCAAGCAGTTTTCTCCTTTCAGTATTTTGGCATTAAAACTCAAGTTAAACTTGCCTGACCAGTGAATAAACATCGGAATAGCACAGTAATTCTGTCATTTCACTGCACCGGTGACTCTCAGAATGGCTGTAAGCACTGCTAGCTATGCAATGACATGTTTTATCAGTGTAAAAAACAACCCATTCTATTACACGTTTCTGACCCATCATATTCTGGTAGCTTTCCTCTAGTTCGGCTTAGGTCAGTTAAGACACAAGACTAGCAGATTTCACAAAATGTACTTATCCATAAGCTGTTAAATGCAAACATGTAACATCCTGCTTTTCAAGAGTTGTCCCCAATAATCAGATTAATATGTCTGTGTGTTTGTATTAAATTGGTTGTCTGAAGGCAATTGGGGAGTGGGGATTCCCAATGTCTTTAATTGTATGGTTATATACAGTAGACATTTTTATCTGTCCTTATCTGTTAATTATTTTACAAGTTTTGCTCTTGACTTCAGAGAGCAAAATGATGTGTACTTAACTCATTTCATGTTGAACAATAGCCTTTTTGTGAATCATGACAATGGTTTAAAGATGCTTCTGCATAAATGACCTTGCAACACCACAAAAATACTACAGAATCAACCTTCTGACAATCTGAGATTTTACAAAAGCATGAAATCTGCATTCTATTTGAGTTAGATAGCACAATTGTAGAAGCAAACTAAGGCAAAATGCATAAACAAGTCAGTATTTAATAGATGAAGACATATACAGTTGTGTACTACATACTTGCAAAAATATGAATGTGTTATCTGAAGAAGTTGGCTCAGGAACAGTATTCAACAGAGATGTCACCAAGAGTGCTTGCTGGGCTTTGTTTTCAAGAAGTGACAAACTGGAGAGATGGATTTGGATAAAAGAGTGTAACATTGTTAAACTTGATACATGTGGGCCTTGGAATAAATGCAAAGTAAAGCTATGAATTGATAATTTACCAGGGAAAAAGTAAGCCCAGTAAGTTAAAAAAGATTTTCTTAAGCCGTTTAAGCCAAATATATACATAGGCCTGTTTAATAAATTTGCAGTTAATAAAAACAGCAAATCTTGAATTAACCTGTACTTTTTGCTTATATTGAAAAATACTTGTCTTTGAATACACTTAAGTGTTTGTTGTGTTTTGGGTTCAATTCTACTGTTGGAATTATAAATGTATTTAATTATAACTTTATAAAGACATTGTAGAAGAGGGAAGTCTCCACGTGAAGCCTCCTCCATATGGGTACACTGCATAACCCTGTTACTGTCTGTGTGTAATGTTCACATTCCCCTTGTATGCTTGTATTTTTTTTTTCTTCATTCTAATCATGTATGCCAATTAACTGGCAACTCTAAACTGGACTGTTATGAGTAAGGACTAGTGTTATATCAAGGACTGGTTCCCACTCTTGCACCGGCTGTTACTACGAAAGGCTCTCTGTAGTATTTAAGATTATTTCTGCAAAAATGAAATTGACTCTAACGTGTAAAATGCATTAAATTTGGCATGACTTTTGTTTTGTGTTGTAATTGAGAAGTCAATCAAATGATTCATGGCTTTTCAATACAATATGCAATGAAATGCTTTACAGAGGCTTTGAATATTTTAATCCTTGTCCATTTGATTGTGCTCCGAACGTTTCTTAACTAAAAATAGAGCAGACACATTACATTTCCCTTAGTGTCTGGTTGGAGCATATTGCATTTCCTTTCATTATCATTCTAAACCAAAGAGAAATCAAATTACCAATCAGCATCAACAGGTGGGGCAAAGCACATAAACAGTAGGGGCAAGAAGGATTTGAGCTTAAGACGATGTTCTGGCACACACACTCACTACAAATGTGTTCTAGAACAGATGATACATGACTTAATAAAAATGTAACCGGTGTAATCTTGTTTCATTGATAGATTTTACTGTTAGGTTGAGTAGTCTAATGTTATTTGCTGCTTATCATTCATTGCAGTTAATTTTGAAGATGGAAATATTTGTCTGCAACTTTCTAAATATCGAGTATAATGTGATCACTGAGCTTGGGTTTTTTGTATACTATCTATCTATCTATCTATATATATATATATATATATATATATATATATATATATATATATATATATATATATATATATATATATAAAATATTGGGGTAGATAGGGGGCACTCTCGCTCCCTTGAACCCCTGTCCACGACTCCAGACACCAGGTAAAAGTCCTCAAATTGACTTTATTTAATCGCCACAGTGCACAAAGCACCCTCTCCTCCACATTACTCATACAAATCACAATAACTACTACAATAAACAATCCTCCGACTCCCAGACGCATTGCCACCCTTCCACCTAGCTCAGCTCGCCATTTTGGGAGCTCTCTCAGTCGTTTTATATTCCCTGACCCGGAAGTGTTCCCAATCCCCAGTCCATGTGACTCTCAATCACTTCCGGGTCAGGTAAAAGTTCTTTTCTTCATCCCGGATGCCTGTCGCTCTTCCTATGACGAACTTCCGGGTCACAGGGCACGAAGAAGGCTTCGGTCCTCCCAGCATCTCCCTCTTGTGGCCCCCATGGCATCCAGCAGGGCTTTGCATAAAAACTCCATTGTCCATGATGCCCTGCTGGTCTTCTGGGGACCTCCATGCTGCAAAGAGGGCTCCACCTGGCAGCTTGGGTGTATTGGCTGGGATAAACGAGCCGCCATCCTCCACAATATATATATATTATTCAGATTTTTCTCTCGTCATCTACACCTTGCCAAACATTTGACAGATTTTGATGCTGAAAAAATAAAATGAAGGGCACAAAGTTGCTGACATATTTAGAAAAGCCATTGATTCCCTGGAGCAACAGGGGCTTAATGAGGACACCCCAGCAGCAAATTAGACCAGCATTGTTCCACCACTGGAAGATCCACTAGTGGGAGTCAGAAGTCTGAACTTATTCAGAGTTTGTCTTTTTGCAAATATTGTAGTAGAAGGTAAGAGATAATAGTGTGGTGATTAGCTGATGAGGGGAGATCATTGCTAGGCCAGAGACAAAGCTACCTGGTTGGCGGCAAAATCTCTAAAAGCATCCCTTATGTTCCACCTCTTTCTAGAGACTGGACACCCACGGCATAGGTGATTTAAATAGCATAGCTGCAAATAAAACAATAAATACTCCCATTATCTCAGGTCTCAAGTAGGTTTTCCTACATGATGTTTCTCTGTCTTTGTACTTGTTAAAATGTTAACTTATTTTAGGTATTGCATCTTTGATGCTGATTGATAGTTGCTGATAGTATCACTAAGGGCAATAGAAAACCGCTATAGCTCTAATTTTGGTCTTATTATAATGGCTTCAAAATTACCATTTACAAAAACCTTTTTGCAGGTCAGCAATGGTCATTTAGCTACTTTAGCAACACATAGCTTTAAACAACGAGGCATAATTTAAACATTTACACTGTATATTTGATTTACCTTGTGGTCAGAGATATAAAATAACTTACAGTCAATGCATTATTGTGATCTGTGAGCCAGCTTTTTAAATGTAGTTTGATATATACAGTAAATATATACTTTATCTGCGGTGGGCTGGCGCCCTGCCCGGGGTTTGTTTCCTGCCTTCGGCAGAACCCCATGACCCTGTAGTTAGGATATAGTGGGCTGGATAATGGATGGGTATATACTTTATAAATTGAGAAACTAAAATGTGCCCATAGGTTAAAAAATACAGATTTCACTGTTTTTGTGAGTCTAAATGTTTCAATGTGAGCAATTCAATTAAGTTAAAAAATTACATTTTAACTTAATGTACAACTACGTACGGTGGCTCAGTGGTAGCAGTACTACCTTACAGGTAGGAGACCACAGTTGACATCCCAGGTCCATCCACCATGGAGTTTGCCTGTTTTACCCTGTGTGTGCGTGGATTGCCCCTGGGTGTTACGATTTCCTCCCTTAGTCCAGAAACATGCAGGTTAGGTGGACTAGTGATGATAAATTGATCCTAGTGTGTGTGTGTGTGTGTGTATTCACCTTGCAATAGACTGGCACCTTGTCGAGGGATTATTCTTTCTTTATGCCTTATGCTTGTTGGGATGGGCTTCAGCTTCCCTGTGACCCAGCTCAGGGTGGATGATTGGATATGATGAGGCTGTAGGCTATAAACTGGATAATGACTATTGTGGTTGGAGGCTAAAGAGTTAGATGGACAGCAGAAAACGTACCCTGAAGGTCAATTTGGCTTAATGGAGGGTCAACTAGATGACTAAAAAAAAAAAAAAGAGCTAATGAGTGCATTTTATGAAAATGGTTAAAATCTAATGGCCAATATAGCCAATGGAGAAAGCTAATACTAAAGCAATAGTTGGTCAAAAGAACTGGTCAGTTAATAGTTAATAAGAGCTAATAGACAACATCATAATGGAATATGATGTAATGTTAGCAGGTGTTCTTATTTGATTGGTCAGTTTTGAACAAAGAGCTTGTTCTATGGGTAATAAATAGCATGCAGCTCTATCCCACCCTCCTCCTCTGTCACTTATTGATGCCTTTCTTATGGATGGATGGGAGTCATGCCCTGCTGTTTGTGCCTAGGACCATGCCTTCGCTCTTCCGAAGATGGGCATATTGTCGTCGAAGACCCTGCTGAAACATTGTAAGTTAATTGTACCGTCCTATATGCTTCCTCACATATTTGTTAGTAGGAGTAAATGTGGCATTTAGAAGCAAGTAAAATATTTCCTTTGTTTTGTATCATAATGTTCTTGTCTTAAAATCTCGGCGTTGTTCTTGGGAGGGATATGTTGTCTTGAGTATAACTACAATCTTAACAGAACACATTCCCAGGGTGCATGCGCCCCCTGCTGGATACACAAATCTATTACATTTCTGCTGAAACCATAAAGGGAGAAGAAAATAGAAATTCAGCTTACTTATGCATATCATTTTTTGATTATTTGTTCCTGCCTATAGCATTGAACTAGTGTTCCACGCTGCAAGGTATCAAGCGGGGTCCAGCACAACTGCTAAATCACTATCGTTTGTTCTTGTGATTTGCTTTAAGATCATCCCTGTATCTCACAACCTGTTTTGTATATTGCTTGTTAACTTGGTAGTTTGTTGATATGCACCAAGTCATTTTGGCATATTTGCAGACGTTGCTCCAAGTGAAGCCGTCCACTAAATGAATAGTAATGTGGAGGAACAACTGTTTTTTTGTTGCATTATTTTTTATTTGTGAAGCATGTACATGTTCACAGTGCCTACAGACTTCCTATTACTTCTGACCTCCAGCTACGAAAAACCACAGTAACATTTTTGAACAGTCACAAGAAATTTTATGTTGGTTTATTTTGTGTATTACGGACAGTTCAAAGTGTCCCTGGGGTCTGCATTCTATTTGATCATGTTACTTTGTGCAAGGGTTAAATCCCGTCTTTGTGAAGTGTCATATTAGTTTGAGTCTTCATGTACATCTTTTAAGCAAGTAAAAATGTTGGTAATCTATACTAATAAATGCTAAAGCCCTCACTGACTGACTGACTGACTGATTGACTCACTCACTCACTCATCACTAATTCTCCAACTTCCCGTGTAGGTAGAAGGCTGAAATTTGGCAGGCTCATTCCTTACAGCTTACTTACAAAAGTTAGGCAGTTTTTATTTTGAAATTCTACGCGTAATGGTCATAACTGGAACCTACTTATGTACATATATACTGGCCATAGCCTGCAGCTTGGACGCTGTGTGGGGCGGTGTTGCGTCCCTCATTGTCACACCTCCCACGTAATTGAGTGCCTGCCCATATAAGGCCGTCCATCAGCGGCAATCCAATAGAAACACTCTGCCGCTATATATTCGCGGGTGGAAGGACTGTGGTTATGGAAATGAAGATGAGATGGTCAGGGTGGTGTTTGGCACAAACTTGGCGAAACTGAGAGAGAAACTTTTAAGTGCCGGGGTCTTAGCTAACATTAAATAAAGCCATGGACATCGCAAGATCACACGAGATGGCGCAAGCACAGCTCACGTGAACTGACTGTGAACGCAGTACGCAGACAAAAAGCAAGAGCTCTAAAGAGTGCTGAACAAAATGCGCATTACACAATTGAGAAGGTAGAAAAAGAATATGAAGCGAGTGACGCATACAAGCATATTCATAAGTGCAGCTACTGTGGAAACAAAGCATACGGTGGAAAAAGTCAATGTCCGGCTAAAGGAAGACAGTGTTTAAAAGAAAAACAAAAAACCTGTGCATGCAGTGTGTGTTGTCTCAAATAAAGTGGAAGACGAGCTGTTTATTGATGCAGTAAGAAAGGAATCGATGAATGAAACATGTTATCTTTACAACACTTGACAAACATGGAATGTAACTTGAACACAACACATCCTCCAAATACGAACCTGATTGAAAGAAATAATGATAATCAAATCCTTGATGACAGCAACACTCATAACAGTCACAAAACAATTACATTGACAATCATGTTACGTTATTATTAAAAGGTTTCCTTTTCTTTTTCATAACTTCTTTAACATACTACTTCTCCGCTGCGAAGCGCGGGTATTTTGCTACAGTAATCTCTCCTCGATCGCGGGGGTCGCGTTCCAGAACCTCCCCGCGATAGACGAAAATCCGCGAAGTAGAAACCATATGTTTGTATGGTTATTTTTATATATTTTAAGTTTTTATAAACTCTCCCACACTGGTAACATTATTAGAGCCCTCTAGACATGAAATAACACCCTTTAGTCAAAAGTTTAAACTGTGCTCCATGACAAGACAGAGATGACAGTTCTTTCTCACAATTAAAAGAATGCAAACATATCTTCCTCTTCAAAGAATGTGTGTCAGGAGCAGAGAATGTCAGAGAGAGCGAGACAAAAGCAAACAATCAAAAAATCAATACATGCTTTTAATTATGCCAAAGCACCGCAATTAAAGCGGCATTTTTGTGGAGGAGCGTCCATATCCTCTACAAAAAGCAAACAATCAAGCACTGCGCGGGAAGCATATTGTATATCATTGAGGAGTTTTATTTAATATGTAATATGTGCTGTGATTGGGTAGCTTCTAAGCCATCCGCCAATAGTGTCCCTTGTATGAAATCAACCTGGCAAACAAACTGAGGAAGCATGTACCATAAAAATCTCAAATAATGCAAAGAGATATATTCATATATGTAGATATGTATGTATATGTGTATATGTATATATATATATATATATATATGTTTGTGTGTGTGTGTGTGTGTGTGTGTATATATATATATATATATATATATATATATATATGACAGCAACACTCATAACATTGACAATCATGTTACTTTATTTTTAAAATGTTTCCTTTTCTTTTTCATTAATTCTTTAACACACTACTTCTCCGCTGCGAAGCGCAGGTATTTTGCTAGTAATAGTATAAATATAAAACATATGTAGCTCTCAGAATTTTAAGCTCTCCTTTATAATAAAAAGGTGAAATGGAATTGAATTTGTCCCATGCTGAGAAATACCAAATCAGATATAGTCGTACACACCTATTCTGTTGTTTAACAGATGCATTTTTTTTATTGTGTTTAACATCTTTGTCCAATCACAATTTGTTTTACATTTTTTATGCAAATTAGCCTTTCTCTTTGATCATGTGAATTTGTGCCTACTGACAATCCAATCCCATTTTCATATAGGGCTAAAATAAGCACATTATTATAAATATTCTGCCTTAAATTTTGGCTAATCTGATCATCTCAGTATGTAGTGTATTAAAGGCTTGTTGTTTAACACACAACTTACATTAACTGGAAAAGGACAACTGGAATTCTGTCACTTCAATTCTCTTGGCTAGCTCATTGTTTGACCCTGAGCATATTCATTACTTGCTCAATTCTTGCATGGAATTTTGATGGATTCAGGTTAAATTATATTGTGTAACAGTTATTTGAATTTGTTATATTCCAATGTGAACTACAGCAAAATCTATTTTAATACTTTAGGTGCATTTTCTTGTTAGCCCATAATTCACTGAGTGGCTGCTTCACTTCCATGATATAACCACAGATAGTAAAATTTAAAACGGTTAGGGCAGTAACAACTGTTTGCATAGATGTGTAATTCAAACTGAAAATGTTGCAAGACTAAATGTTTAAGGGGCTTTAAAAAGAACATGAGGGAGGTGTCAGGCATTTTAACATGGGAGTATCTGGAATGCAGTAGATTGAGAACTGGTCACCACTCAAAAACCTCCCAGTTATATAAGGTCCTATTTATGATGATGGAATACAATAAGGTGGTGATCTCCCCATATGTTTATCTGGATGGATGGCAACAATACAGGCATGTAGTTATGGAAGTGTAACATGTGGCTTTATGAAACACATTTGCATTCTTGATATGGGAAAAGTAGCATTGGGAGGACACAGGATATCCATAAAAGTGGATGCATGTCTGTGTGACAGCTGAGAATGGTCTTCAGCTGAAAAATGATCCATGCCACAAGGCTGGGAAACAACAGCAACAACAACAACATTTATTTATATAGCACATTTTCATACAAATGATGTAGCTCAAAGTGCTTTACATAATGAAGAAAGAGAAAAAAGACTAAATAAGAAAATAGAATTAGGGAACACTAATTAACATAGAATAAAAGTAAGGTCCAATGGCCAGGGAGGACAGAAAACACAGAAAAAAACTCCAGGCGGCTGGAGAAAAAATAACAATCTGCAGGGGTCCCGAAGCCACAAGACCACCCAGCCCCCCTCTAGGCATTCTACCTAAAATCATTGACCTCACAATCAGTCCTCATGGTATCCAGGGTTCACATGGAAGAACTTGATGATGACGGCCATGTGCACTTCAGGACTTTCATGAAGTGGATTAAAGGCCAGAAGTGGCTCCATTAGCATGACCCTGGAAAACTGTTTATTGTAGAAATCTGCTACCAGCATACTGTGCAGCGTAGCGTGTTAGTACTCAAATACAGTGGAACCTCGGTTCACGAATGTCTCGGAACACGTACAAATCGGTTTACGATGAAAATGTTCGCCAAACTTTTGCATCTGTTCATGACCACAGACTCGGTATACGAACAAGCCAGTTTCCCTTTTGGTTTGTGCGCGCCGATGATTTCCGCACGTGTTCAGTCTGTCCCTGTGCTTTCCCTGTGCAGTGCGCACGAGAGAGAGACACACACACACACACACACACACGAGAAGCGTGAGAGAGACGGCTGGACGCATAAGGCTTGTTTTTAAAGAGACAAATCCGAGCATTGTTTTAACCTCGTTGTATTTAATGAAGACTTTTTTATGTAGGATTTTAACCTCCACTTCTGTTTACAGCGATCGGTTCGTAGCGTGCATTGTTGCAATGTTATTTTTCTTGGTGGTTTATTAAATTAAGGATTTTTCAAATGTTCATTTTTTTCCCTGTACTTGAAACTCATTAAAAAAAAAAAAAAAGAAGTGTTTTTAGCGTGCGGTTCGTAGCGCTACAGCGCAAACTCTTGCAATGTTAGTTTTCTCTGTTGTTCAAGGTTTTCTCAGTGTTATTCAATGTTTTTGCATTTAGTTTACTATTACGCTGTGCATTCTATGGTGTAATTAACTATATTTGTGCTTTAAAATCTTTCAAAAAAATATATTTATATACATTTCGTACGGTCTGGAACAGATTAATTGTATTTACATACAATCCTATGGGAGAAATTACTTGGGTTCACGATCAAATCGGTTTACGACCAGGGTTTTGGATGGAATAATGGTCATGAACCGAGGTTTGGCACCCTGCCTGACCCCAGTCTTTAATGAATTCAGGCTGTTCTGAGTGCACGTGCCAGACTAGCTTTCTATTATGTAACTGTAACTGTTAAAGTACCTGCTTTAAATACATGACACTGACCACTCTGGACCTATTTCAAGCTCTTGGTTCTTGCTGATTGGCCTATTACCTGCATCCTCAAACAAAAGTTGTCACTTTTTTCCAGTATTTTCCTTTTCTGCCATGCTGATCCATCTCTTTCAACAATGACCCCTTGTTGGTCCAGTCACTTCCCTGACCTCACTGCTGTAGTACAAAGTATTTATTATACATATAAGTTGTTTTTTTTTTTTTTCAACCCAAGGATTCCATTTTTGTGAGTCATTATTCATTTTGATGTTGTTTATAAAAGTTTACTTTTTTTCTCCATCTTGCTCAAAATGTTTCTGGAAATGCATCAAGTGACTCTTGTTGTCACAATGGTGATTTCATGGAAAATGGCATTGTAGAAACATGATACCTATACTATATACTATTCCTCAATGCATACAAACTGTCTTGTTTCACTAGTGTAGTAAACTTACTTTCTCAAGTAGGCCCAAGGTTTAGGATTTGTTTTCTAGTTTCTGACCTTCATGTTACATTTGATTTTTGAATAATAATGTCTTACCCCCTTTAATTTTGTTTACTCTTTAAAAGTCTTCTCACACATTCTTTTTGACTACTTACAATAATCGCAAAGACACACTACATGCCTCGTAACAATTAGACTTGTGTGTAGCCCCATAGGTATTCACCCATTGCCTTACAATCTGTCATGGTTGAGTGGTAATGGCCTGAGTTGTGATGCTCAGTAATGGGAATGTCACCTGCAGTCCTAAGAAAAATTGTGGGCCTATCATGAAATCTGTTTAAAGACGCAGTATAGACGAATGTGTATGTAATTAAGGACCAGAAAAGTCAGAAAGAGTTTTAGTTTAATTGGGTAATAAGCTCTGATTCATCTGTTGTGACTTAACAGTTCTATCTTTGCCTTTTGTTTAGTCCATTTTGCCTGGTTTGGATATTTTTAAATTTGTTGTTAAAGCATGTCTGCGGTGGACTGGTGCCCTGCCTGGGATTTGTTCCTGCCTTGCGCCCTGTGTTGGCTGGGCTTGGCTCCAGCAGAGCCCCGTGACCCTGTGTTAGGGTATAGTGGGTTGGATAATAGATGGATGGATGGATTTTAAAGCATGTATTAATTATAATAACATAAAATATAATGACAGATTGTGGTGATTAATAAAAAATACTCTGTCTGAAGTATTGTTTAAATGCTTAATGTTTTGGCTGTATTTACACATTTTCACAAACTATATGTGAGCTTGTTCTTTGAATATTGGCTATTATATGCTAAACAAAGAATTACACAGAGCTAGAGGACAAGTACTACATCTTTTACATAACTGAAAACTTGTTTTTATGTAGACGCAGTTTCATAATCTGCCATGTACATTTGTGAAATTTAGAAAGTTCTGAAAACAATACGATGTTTTCACAAGTTTTTTTGGTTCTAATACTACTTGAGTGATGGTGAATGGGACCTGTTGCTGGTGATGCCAGATGATGTGCTAACTCAATCAATGGCATCCTGTGTTTTAAGTCTTTGTATGGGGAAACACTCCTGCATGCATTAAAATAAACTAACAACAGCTTACAGATGTTGTCTTTGCTGTTAAATTAACCATGCAATACATTATTATTGTTTTGTAATACTTGGCTGTATTTTTTGTGTTTATAGGGCAATGGCTGAAAACAAAAACCCAGACTCCAATGGGACAAGTGAAACCGGGTCTGTCTCTAATGAGATTGGAGAGTTAGAAGAAGCCTTCCGAAAATTTGCAGTTCATGGGGACACCCGAGCAACAGGAAGAGAATTGAATGGGAAGAACTGGTCAAAACTTTGCAAAGATTGTGGCATTATTGACGGAAAAAATATCACTATAACAGATGTAGACATTGTCTTCTCCAAAGTAAAGTAAGCAAATTGTTCTTGCTGTCTGCATTTAGGCCTTTCCTCATCACAAACTATATTACCCACCCACCCATTTTTCTAACCTGTATCCAGGGCAGGTTCACAGGGCAACTGGAGCCTACCTTGGCAATTATTGGGCATAAGGCAGTAACAGCACCTGGTCAGAGCACCAGTGCATCACAGGATGAACACACACACACACACACACTAGGGCCAATTTAGCAACACCAATTCATCTAATCTGCATGTCTTTTGACGGTGAGAGGAAACCCATGCAGACACTGGGATGCTATACAAGCTCCATGCAGGGAGCAACAGGGACATGAACCTCGATCTCCTTACTGCAAGGTAGCACTGGTGCCGCTATACCACCATTCTGCCCTAGCTACTGTATGTTTTTTTTTTTTTAAACATATTTTTACTCCTTCAGTAAATTTAATGATCAAAATAGGGGACAAGAAAACCATGCCCTTCATTTTTCCTCTGTTACAGAGACTGTTTTGATTTTCAATGTATTATTATCTGCGGTGGGCTGGCACCCTGCCCGGGGTTTGTTTCCTGCCTTGCGCCCTGTGTTGGCTGGGATTGGTTCCAGCAGACCCCCCCGTGACCCTGTAGTTAGGATATAGTGGGTTGGGTAATGGATGGATGGATGTATTATTATTCAAAGAAAGGTGCATTTGTGATATTATTTTAAAATACGCTAACAGTGCGGCCACTATCATGTTGCTAAATTTAATTGACCCTCATTGGATCTCACTGTCACAGTAACAGATCAAAGCTTATTCTGACACCATGAAGTGCAAGACTGACACCTAATCTAAACAATCTAGTGCCAGTCCTTTGACTCATTCAGATTCACTGGGCCAATTTAAAGGTACCAATCGACCTAATCTGAATGTCTTTGGGATGATTACAAATCATCTGAAGAAAACACACATGAAAAGACATGTTGAATGTGCAAACTCCTCAAGAAAGAGTGCCTAATGTAATGCTTGAACCAAGACTCCTAGAGCTATAAAGCAGCAATGTTAACCACTGTGCCACCCCCTTAAACTATTGTAAAGTTACAGTCTTACCTGGGTGAAAAACTGCAAAAGTAAAAAGTAATTGCAAATTTTATATTACCGAACATTATTGCCCTTAAAACATACCGCATTTAATGCACAACTATTGTCAGTATTCTGAAGCTTATTTGTGTAAAGTATTTCTTGGTTTTCCCTTCTAGTGCAAAGAACACCAAACTGTACTTGCTGTCTATGGACTTAATGTGGTCCATTTGGGGAGGCATGTAAATTTAAAGTAGTACAAAAGTAATATTGTTTAGTCTAGATATAGTATGTTAATGAAATTTGAGTAATCTGTGCAGTTACAACTACTCACTTTGACCCTGAGCTGCCCCTGCCACTTTCCAGGGGTTGCCAGATACTATTTGTATTGCAGGTTTAAATATAACAAAGAAATAGATCAGGACAAATTGTAATAATGGTTTAATAGTGAGAGATGATACTTGCTACCCCAAATTATAATAAATAACTCGACTAAGAGTGTCATGGGGCCATGACAAAAATAGCAAGGGGAAAAGTAACAGCAGGAATCAAAATCAGAGTGCTTGGTAGAAGGGCAAGCATGCTAACCACTACAACACCATCTGTGTGATGTAGTTTCTTTGTTAATAGATCACAATGTAGTATTTCTTACCACTTACTCTGAACCTAATCTTGTGGTGAGAAGTATCTTTGTGCCCAAAGTTGCTCATGAGAATTAAACACACAATTGGAGACTGTACTTTAAAAATATAGAGGTAATAAGGTGCTGAAATACACCACACATTTCATTGATCATGTTGAAACATTTAGCACTGTGAAACATTTTGAATAAGAGCATTGATCCTCCACTCTGTGATTGGTAATCTTGTTGCTCACTCCATACTTGTGATGGCTTCTGTGCGAATTCTGCACATTCTTCATGTGGATTTCTTCCCCAACACATAGGTGAGATAGATACACATCAAATATTCACTAAAACTTGTATATTCATTTTTATATGTTCAAGTTGTGAGGTACAGCATTTGAAAGGTCTAATCTTAAAATGGTTTACTTGAGCAGTGGAATGTAAAGCAATTATATTTTCAACAAGGAATAAGACGTTGGCAACCCTGGCACACATGCTCAACATTACACAGTGAGTCAAAAGTGGGATTTAAATCCTTCACAGTGAAAATTCTAACACCAGCAACTTAGCCTTCCTGATCTAGGAACCTAATGGAAGTAACTCAAGAGGAATAAAATACTACAGGAAGAGGCACACCTATAAACAGTTAGAGAAAAAAAAAGAAAGAATGCAAAAATGTTTAATTTTTGTTAAGAGGTTTGCTGATTAGTCTTGTCTTTGCCCTTTCCGATGTTAACCTACCACTACTTCCTGTTCTTTTTGTTGTACATTTATACATTCTAAGTGTATATCCTGATTATCTGCTACTCATTTTAGTGTATCTTATTCAAAATAGTCAGGCTAGCAAAGGACACCAACCAAGCATAGGGAAGGGCCTATATGGTAAAATACTGAGCAATTCCCCTCAGCTGTTTAGGAATAAAAATGGATGGTATTCTGGTCAAGTTTTGAATCCCTGTGTTAAAGAATTTTGTTACTTGTTTCATAAGGCTCACATTTACTTATTGCAGTGTTATTTTATCTCAGATTGTAAGAGCAGTCCACCAATATGTTGTCCTGCAGTGGTGGAACTGCAATGAGACATCTGTGGATTTTTGCTCTTGGTACACTTAAAAGTTGATCAATTTCAGTTTGTACCATTTATTTCTTTTCCTTACTGTTTAGCAACAAGTGCTTCTCTGGAGGCATCATTTCATTACTTCACTTAACTGTATAATTCATATTCAGATTTCCTTTATTATTATTTACAAACTGATTTTTTTTCCAGCCAACAGTACAGAGCTGCAAGCATATTTATATGTAGAGTACACTCAGGACTGCAACTGGCCTTTTGTGACATAGCATTCAACAAGAAATTTCAGCTTTTGTTCTCTTTTCTACTTTTAACTCAATATACTGTTGGTGTCACCACAGTGGATCATCATCCTCCTTTCAGTTCTATCTACTGCCTCAGTCTCTTCAGATCCTTAATCACCTGTCTCAGTCTTAATTGCACCCCTTCATCTTTTTCTTGGCCTTCCTCTTCTTCTCTCTCCAGGTATATCATTGCTCAACATATTCTTACTGCCCATACGCCACATGTCCAAACCAGTGAATTCTTGATTCCTGCAGAGTTTTTTTCTCACTTGCTTGTTTTTCCAGATAAATTATTTTTTAAGTTATCCTTTCTTGTGAAAGGAATGGGAGTTTAAGGTGAAAAATGAAAAGGGTAATATATGGTATTGTTGTATCAGTTTTTTAAAGATTGCTGATAGGGTCATAGTTTGATGATTGGGTCATTATTATCTTGTGTTCAGAATACAGTAAAAGTCTTAACTTGCATGTGCTAATCAATATAAAAATGTCACCACTCTCTGTTGCCATGACTAATGAGTTCAACAGCCTTGAAACTTCCACAAAATATCACAACACATTCCACCATTAGAAGACATATTAATTAATCTATCAGATATATATATTTTTTTTATTTTGCCTTATACAATTTCTTGTATTAGGAATTTGTTAGTTTTCGCATACCCCTTGGGGTCAGAGCGCAGGGTCAGCCACTGTACAGCACCCCTGGAGCAATTACAAGTTAAGGGTCTTGCTCAAGGGCACAGCAGAGTAGGATCTCTTTTGGCAGTGACTGGAATTCGACCCTGCAACCTTCTGGATATCGGCACAGATCCTTCACCTCAGAGCCATATTAATTAGTAAAAGTAATTATTGAGGTAGCCTTTAAACACTGACACACATTGGTGCATTGTTTACTCCATGGACACTGACTTTAGAGTCCGTTCATGTTTATCTGCCAGTGTCATGTCTTGCTGCCACTTTTTCTCCTCTTAGGGCAACTTTAGCTGCTTCTTATTGATTTCCTCAGTAGTATATTTAGAAAAGTGTTGCTTTGTTTCTAATTGATTTGTGTTGATTTTGCATTAGCTTGACATTTCTTTTTGTCCTTGTCCTCCTGCAGCCAGAAATGGGGACAGTGTTCAATCAGTGGACTTTGTGTGAATGGTATTTCCTTAACTAAATGACAGGAGTTTTGCCTTGATAACAGCTCTAGCTGGTTAGAGCAGATTCTTCATTTCTTTTTTACATGCAGCCAGTTACTAATCAATCAAATACTTAAGCAAGAATTGCTTCATATCTGATTGTTTTTATGTTGCTTTCTTTTTCAGCCACTCATGCTGGTGTGCCACTTTGAACTTCATTCTTTGTATTTATGAACTTGTATTTTTAATTAGAGTTTTGTCTGCTTGTCTCCAGTCCATGCCTGCCCTGAGGTGACCGATTCAAATTCATCTTCTTCATCTCTGCTGTATGCTTTCCATCCCATTTGTTATCCATTTAAATCAACAATCTTTCAGAGCTACTGAATGCTAATGGTGTGACATAAGGTTTTAAATTGAAAGATCCTTGCTAAAACAGCACAGGGCAACAATGCAATGATACATGGCAATTGTTAGGACCTTTAATGACATAATCCCATATCCAGTATGCTAATTTTAGTTAACTGAGTGTAGTATATAAAGGAGAGACAAATAAATTAAATCAGTAAACTAATGTAAACAAGAAGGAACATACCAGAATTCCAGAATTGGATGGTGAGTAGTGCTTCCCTTGCCAAACAATTTCAGAGAGCAAGGCTCATTAAAGTGCAAGATGCTATTTTACAGGTCAGAATTTTATATGTCCATCTTTTGAGTCATTCCATTACTTGACTTGATTGGGGAATGGACACTAACCTAACAGTATCTTTCTTCTGAGGAAGTTTCTCCTCCTTCATTCTTCAAATCATTACTGGACTTCGGGTCAGCTTAATACATTTAGAAAATATAACCTATTTGGCACTTACTTGGGTGCCTTTTGTGTTAGTTCATGTATTTCCCACTTGTTTGTATGAGTTCTTGGTATTAGGTAGCAATGTTGGCATGACAGCAGTCAGGTACCTGATACCTGTTGGGCAAGTATGGATGATTTTACCATTTTGTAAGGACATTATACAGTATTTAACCATGCAAACTGCTGCCAATCAATGAGTGAATATAGTAATGAGTGACAACCTTTCAGAGTCACTTCAGGCACATCTGGTACCGTCTTGTGGTGTACCCTGAGCAAAGACTTTTAAACAGACCACCAAGGAAAAAAAAACATAAAATATATAAATAGAGATGATGCAGTAAAGCCTTTAAAACACGACAGCAAAAGGAACAATTACACATTGTCATAAACTGGCATTACCATGTCAAACCTGAGGCATTCTGGTTAGTTTGCTTTCAGAGTGACAATGCCCATTTGTTTTATACAAAGAATTTCTGTCTGTAATGCCTTGAAAGATGCAGGTTGTAGTTTTGGCCATGCTACTTACAAATTTCAGAAGTGGTTCTGAATTCTCTCTTTAATAGTTTTATTTTTCTTTGTTAATACTTTATTTTTAGAAATCATCTCCTTTTGTTGCTCTATTATGATCTAATCCTTGAAAGATTTAATAGTATTATTTTACTTCAGTGCAAATGACTTGGCATTGACACTCCTTTTGCACATTTGCTTGTATTTAGGACTTGCATTTTATCTTAAAAGTACTGATATGCTTAGCAATAATTGCTCAGTTGGACAAAACTACAAAGGACTATTTTACAAATCAATCCAAATCAATCTCTGTTGAATCCTGTGTATAGAAATGAGGTAATGTGGTTCCTAAGGGTCAGATGTTATAATCTCATAACTGGACTCTAGTATAGGGTTTTAGAACCTGGAGTACTCCATGCTCAGCTAACCTGATACAATATGGCTAAATGTGCCACTACTTTAGGGGTGCCAAAATCCGAAACCTGAAGTTGCTGCAGGTACATTTTTAATTAGCAGCCATTTTCTGCTGCTAAAGGAACTGACAATTTTGCATTAATTTTAATTTACCATCTTTTAAGATTTAAATCAGTGGTGAGCAGTGTTGGTACTGGGGGGCCTCAGTGGCTACAGTTTTTTGTTCAAGTCCAGTTGCTTAAGAAGAAGTCAGTTATTGCTAATAAAGCACTTATTACTTGAGTGACATGTTGTAGTTGTCTGTTTTGTTAAGATTCTAAACACCTAATTACTTATTTTAGCCTTAAGCAGATGCGTTCACACAGTCAGTTATTTATTGCTCCTTATTAGCAATAAGATGCAAATAACAAAGCAACCATTAATTCTCCATCTAGCTTGTTTCCATGTACACCTTTGTTTATTCATCATGCACTATTTGGTTTAATAAAGTACTCAGAAGGAAACTAAAGAGGAGAAAGTGAAGAATTGAAAATTGCTCATTCGTTTTAGGCTTCAAATCATTTGGATGATACACTTAGAAAGGAAAAAATCTATCGTATAAAAATGAACTGATACTATAGAATTAAAGTTCCAAGAAGCCATGGATCTGTTATTGGTGAGGATTGGTTTCAAATTAAGCAGGTGTGTTGGAACAAAAACCTGTAGTCACTGTGGCCCTCCAGGAGTGATGCTGCTCACCCCTGCTTTAAATAATGACATACAAATTGAACAGATGACCAGCTAACTTGGCAGTCTTGGTCTCCATTTTTGCTTCCGTCAGTTTCTTAATTTTAAGCAATTTCTTGCTGTTAAAGAAAGTCGTTATTTAATACTATGGCTTCTTAGTGCTCTCATTGTGGTACACCAGACATTTCTAAAACTACTGATTGTCTTTTTTCTCAGAGCACCATCATCATGTTTTGTGGCCCGGAACAGTTTAATACTTCTTAGACCTTTGGGACCGGGGTGTGACATATGTGCATTAGTGCCTTTTAGCTGTCTAGTGACCACCATGAAGAAATGACCAATATTAAGGGCAGTTTTCAAATGTATAAAGCATAACCTCTACGGGGAGATGCTTTGAGAACATTGAGCACAATAAGGAGACCATGGGATCGCATCCTGGGTCCTCCCTGCGTGGAGCACTTTGAGAAGTGAGAAACGCGCTATATAAATATTAAAAGAATAAAAAGGAGAAATGAAGTAATGTTGTGTTCTGCCATTTTTTTTTTGTCAATATATGAATATGTGCCATGCAAGACACTTCTTTATGACTGCCCTTGGAATTAATGAAGATGTTAAAAAATGCTTTTCAAAAATGCAATAAAACGTTTGCTGTTTATGTTGGCATGTTACCATGGCAGCATGCAGTCTTGGGTGACAACAGACTTTGGACAATGTTTAGAAAATTGGTCTCCATGACAACACGCAGCTTGTTTGTTTTAAGTTGCTATGTGTGGATTCCTGTTTCCTTGGCAACAACATTGCTAGTTAAAAGATATACTTTATCTGAAACTTTAAATAACTGAAAAGTAAAACAATGTGCCAGCAATTAATATTAATGTCCTTTTTTGGTGTGCCACTGAAATGCACACACACACACACACACACACACACACTAAAGAAAAGGCGATCAAGGTTCATATGGTTTTACTACATTGAGGTTAAAAATTGTCACATTTCAAAATAATGGTGGCATCTGTATAGCAGTTGAAAATCCAAGATGCATCTAAAGCAGCTGAAACCTTCTTTAGGCACATGTCTTTTGTGATCTTAAGAGAAGCAGGAGGTTCATATCTCAGATAATGTGATCACCCCTTTCCGAAACTGCATCAGATTTTTATGTCTATTTTATACAATAATTACAAAATGAGGGGATAGCATGGTTGGAACATTTTTTTTAATTTACACTAATCTGTTGTTTGTACATTAAACATTTTTATTCAGTGATACTCACATTATTCTTACACAGGATGTCACTGAACATTTTTCATATGATCAGTTCTAAACATAGAAATTATTAAAGACACAAAGCAGCTTCTACAATACTGTTAATCTTTCTGTAAATTTTGAATTACATTGAGCAATAAAAAAAGTTGAAGGAAAACTGTGAAATTTCAAGAGGTGTAACTCGTTATAATGTTTAAAGCCCTTAGTGTGACAAAGTAGAGTCAGACTGGGCTCTGATGCACAGGATGCCTTGTTTAAATGGAGTGTCTGAAAAGGCAAAGGGAGAGGAGAAAATGAGAAGGCAACACAAGAGCTGTGCAGAAGAGCCACTAGAACGAGTGAGGTCAAGGGCATGTCTTGGGCTGGGTGTTGGTAGAGGAAGGAAATTGTACCTTTCGGGACAAACTAGAATAGAAGTAGATTTTCTCTGTAGAATGTCTACAGTTATTTAGGTTTTCTGTATTAAAGCTTATAACTTACAAATACTTGTAGTTGGAAAGTTACCTTCTTCCTGTGTGCCAAATCATGTTTGAGTTTTTATTTTCAAAATGTAATTCTGACTTGAATATTTATCATATGGCTATGAGTTATTTTTCTATGTTCATGTTTTAGGAACAAATCTGGTCGAACAATCACATTTGAACAGTTCAAGGAAGCCCTACAAGAACTTGCAGAAAAGCGCTTTAAAGAAAAAACTGGAGAAGAAGCTGTACAGCAGGTTTATAAGATGATTGAAGGAAAAGGACCTGTTGTATCTGGAATAACGGTACACAATGCAGACTTTTTTGATGATTACAAATTAATCCGTGTAACCATTTTTTCACATATAAAATCCAGAACATTTCAGGACATTCTGGGATGTAGGAATTTACCTTTTCAGGAGTTCAATAGAATTTACTGGACATATTTCTGATTAACAATCCCAGGACATTGGTAGTATTCACATATTCATAGTTGTCAGGGTGACTACACTTCATTTTTTGGGTCAACAGATTTTGTACTGTACAGTCTTAAGAGGGTCGGGATGCTGATTTTATCTTAAAATGTAGCCAAACAGCAGTGAACAAGTGATTTGCTTGCTCTGGTTACTATTGATTTTCACACAATTATATTTTTCAGTAGTTTGTTTGTATAAAATGAACCCAATATAACTGTACATACCAAGCAAATTCATGTACTTCATAAAATAGCAGTAGTGTGTAGAGTACAGTGAAAATCTTACTTACATATCCAACCAATGTGCAACATGTGTACACTCTCTTGTATCATGATAAATAAGAAAGTATTAAAATACATAACTTCATTTTATTTGACAGAAAACACAAATCAGCTTATCTACTCCTTTACGAGTACGATAAGTATGTCCAGCATTACGCACATTAATTGCTATCTTTAGAGGTTGCTATTGAGCCAAATTCAAATATTGCCAGGGATAGAAAAATAAGTAAAAAGAAAAATCTATGAGACCTTAACTGGGTTGGTAAAATACATTTTTCTGGTAACTCCTTTTCAATCAGATACTTTATCCATTCTGTGTGCATATTTACTACCACTTGGTGTGCATTACTCACATTGCATTTTGCGCCATGCCCCAATGTACATCATGAATGTGGATTGGTCTCTGTACAAGCATATGCATTATACATCTGCATACATTAATGTGAATATCAGCATGGAAAAATAAATTTTTATTAAGTCAACATTGCTGCTGCTGGCAATAAGCAAAACTTGCAACAGTTAGTCAGTTGTAATCACACCACAGCAATGAATTCTGGAAGATGGGAAACATTTTTCCAAAATAATACCTCCACTACTTCAGGCCAGTGTTCCCTGCCATGGTTAATTCTTTAGAATTAGCAGATACTTTTTGTAATATATTTTACTTTGCACACGTGCCAGGTGTTTGACTAGTCTGATGTACTCAATACAATACAATACAATACAATACAATACAATCAATTTATTTTTGTATAGCCCAAAATCACACAAGCAGTGCCGCAATGGGCTTTAACAGCCCTTCCCTTTTGACAGCTCCCCATACTTGACTGTCTACGAAGACAAGGAAAAACTTCAATAAAACCCTTGTAGGGTAAAAAATGGAAGAAACCTTGGGAAAGGCAGTTCGAAGAGAGACCCCTTTCCAGGTTGGTTGGGCGTGCAATGGGTGTCAAAAAATGGGGGGTCAATATAATACAATACACAGAACAGAACACAAGTAATCCTCAATACAATATAGTAGTGCAATAGAAATATTACAAGGACAGAGCAGAATTCAACAGTAGATGATATCACATAATATGATTCCGATTTGTACAGAGTCCTGGAGACCTCTGCCATCAAGCTGCCTCCCTCCATTGGCCATTCCACAGCTGAGTCAGTGCTGGGCCAGCCAATCCGATGAAAGAACCCGCTACCCGATGATTCCTGCGATCCTCCTTAACCCGGTGTCCATACTGGATGCCTGTAGAAACAACAGTACCCATGAGTCTGACTCCATCCAGTTCTCCTCCCTGGTGGCACACCCACAGGAACTCAGTGTAAAAGTTCACTTTTGTGTCTGAAATACAAATCTCTTTCACGTTTTTGTAATTTCTCCTTTATTCATATGGATAGTAGTGATCTTATTTTAAAATAACATTTTTTTTAAGACATCTGTGTAACAATTTCACTTTAATTCTGTTGTTGAGTTTGGATACTTTCAAGGAAGCCCTTGGCTTTTATTCATCATAGGTGTAGTGGTAGCTCTGAGGCTAGGGATCTGCACTGGCAATCAGAAGGTTGCCGGTTCAAATCTCGTAAATGCCAATAGGTACCCTGCTCTGTTGGGACCTTGACCAAGGCCTTTAACCTGCAATTGCTGAGCGCTTTGAGTAGTGAGAAAAGTGCTATATACAGTAAATGCAAAGTATTATTATTATTATCATTACGAGTGTGACTTTTGATTAATTCACTTGCCTTAATACACAACACGTATAGGGCTGTTAGGATCATCAGCAGATTTGATCTTTGCTCAGACACCAAACCTGAGGTGGTTTATTCCAAGGAACGGTGCTGTTTGTTGTTCTAGTAAATTACTATGTCAAACTTTCTGTGCACATTCAGCCAATTTTTTGTCACATGATCTTGAAAATTTCTGAAATAACCAACATGTGTGAAAGGGTTTTTACCAACATATCAGCTTTACTTTTTTTTTTTTTGTGCCTGTTTTTTAATCACTGCTATTGTCTCATTACAACCATGGCAGCAGTCCATGAAGAAGAATTGCTTATTAAAAAAGACAAAGCCAACTGTGTTTCATACAAGCAGAGAAAAAGAAAATACAATACATTCCCTCAGACCTCATTTAGAATAGAGACTACATTCAAAAGTGTTACTGTGTTTATAGACATTTAACTTTGTGGAGGCTAAAAGTATGGAGCATAGCAGTCTTGGGCCAGTTTGCTTTTTTCTTTTGCTTTAAAGCAGAACTTTAATTTCAGGGTGTGAAGCATTTTCCAAAAAGGTAGGAACTATTCTGGGCTGCACAACATCTGCAGTGCAGCTGTTTTGTCTATGACACACACCTTCACCAAGCTTCTCTATTTTTATGAAGTTGTGACACTGGAAAGAATTTTCTCTAAATAATGACTGAGATGAAAAAATGTTTGTTTTATAATGGAATTCAGATTTGCGTGTGGAAGCCATTATATCTACATCACTGTCTGATGGCATAATACGGCAAGTCCAAAACTGGTATATTTTTCTAAAGCTTGTGCATGTAAGAAAAAAATAAAGCAGCAGTTAACTGTAGATTAATGAACATTTTACTGTTAAAACAATTTAAAACATTATAAAGCTACAGGAATAGATAAAATAATCAAGCACTCAACAATATATTAATATCAAGGACCTGATAAAGAATAGGGCCACCCTTTGCTTTCAGAGTGACTTCAGTCTATCTTAGATGTCCTATACCTGTACTGTGTGGTGGGATATTAGACTATTCAAGAGAAAGGGTCTGCAGTTCTTTGAGGGGCAAAGGGAGTGAAAGACCTGTTTACGCGCTGTTCCACAACTTTCTGTAAAGGTGTAATGATGTTTAGATCTGGTGATTGTGAAGGCCATTGAAGGCACTTGAATTCCTCCAGGTTTGAATTAGTTTAGCAGATAGCACAGAGGCATTATTATCATTACGTATTAGGGGAACATCATGAGAGAATAGTGTTTGTATCATAAGGTGCATCTGTGTGAAAGAATATCTCAAAATACTATTAAACAAGTAAATTAAGGTACTGTGATATGTGACAACAAATATAGAATAACATGAAATGTGAGTATAAATAAATGCTTCACAAAGTATATTTTTGTTGCATATTTCTTTACGTATTTATTTATTTCTGTGACGCTCACTCAGCATGAAATAAGCCCTGTACTTAAAAACTGTCACTTTCTCTAGAAGGTGGGCTCTAATGAAAGTACTGTTTTTTGATTGGTGAATTTTCACTAGAGTGGTACCTAAACATTTTGTCATCGAGAGCCACATTTAATGCAGACAATTCAGATGATGATAAATTTGAAGTTTCTTTAAGTAAAGTAGCTGCCGTGCACAGAAATTTTGGGGTAATTTTTTTCTTGCCACAGGATTTCCAAGTCAAGGAAAGCGCAAAAGTCCACTCTATGGACAATTCACCAGTCTAAACACAGGACTCGTTGGAATCCTCCCTCTTAACTTTGACAAGTGAAACTGCAGAGCTTATTTCTTGTTGTTTATTTCATGATGTGCCGCTGAAATAAATTAAGAAATAAATATATAAAGAAATAAGCAACGACAATATATTTCATGGCGCCACATTTAATTATTTCAACCCACAAGTATATATATTTCATGTTGTTATTTGTTGTCACGTTTCACATGACTTTTATTTATTTGCATATTTATTTAATTTTATCTGAAATATTTCTCCAAATACCTGGTTCTGTAAAAGGGCTTCATTTTCCTTGGCAATTATATGACCACGCAGAGCAATTATCAGACCTGTTGTGTCCCATGAGATGACAGCCCACCATATTCAACAGCTGGCAATAGTCATTGTGGATTGAAAGCACCCTTTAGTTATATCTCAACTTAAACTCCTCCAACTCAGCACTGCATGGCTCTGCAGAGAGTGGTGGGGTCAGCTGAACTAATCACTGGGTGGGCACTCTGTAACGTCCAGGGTATTTACACCAAGCAGAGTCAAACCATAGCAAAGAAAATCAGTAAACGCTACCACTGCCTAAAGTCAGGTTCAGAAAGACTGAGGAGGCGCCTCTGTCCACAGTCCATATGCAACTTGAATAAGGAAAGTGTCTAGAAATAGATGATACCCTTTTGTTAACTCTCTTTTATTGAGTCTTTGAGTTATCATTTAGTTCTTATTTATTACACATTCAAAATTCTGTTTCATGATTTTTGTTATTTATAAAGTCATGTTGGGCGTGCTACACTCCAGCCACTTTGTGTCTCTGCCGCTCACGTTGTCAAGGAGGGGCTGAACGCACGCTAAGGAGATGTGGTCTGATCAGCTGCTGCCTTTCTGCTGCATGTTCTGCATGTCGCGCTGCATGTCGATCATTTAAAAGCCTGTACAGCAGCTGTCCTTTTGTCTCACTTCCTTGTCCCGCGTGACGTTAAAGTGTCTCTCACAGGACGTCAGATTGTCTTCTGAGAAGATCATGTACCGTCTCCTTCCAAGCCTTCCAAGATTTTTTTTTATAATAGAGAGATATACACAGTCATTGGAGTTAAGCAACTAAGCATTTTGCTACATATTGTACTGTATATATACTTTGTAACAAATAAAATTTGATTTGATATGGGAAATAGACTGAAAGTTGGGCCCTGCTTCTTTGCTCCTTACACCAGATCATTGGCCTTCGTGCAATAGCCTTCCATACAGATTGTTTCAGGAAGGCAGCTCTGCAGTAAATTCTAGATTTTTGAAGTTCACAATGTTTAATTTTTGCTGAAAAGGGGTCAGAGGGGCTCTGAGTCAGTTCTGTGGTCATTTTTAAGGTTGATTTTTGTAGCATTTAGCAACAATTCTGTGAATTGGCCATCAACCCTGTTGGTGATCTTCTACTTGTACCCGCTCTTTCTCTTTGGCAGTGCAGATTGTTTATGCTTTGCATATGCTGTCTTCATTTTTGATAGTGTTATCTTGGACACATGAGATAATTTTGCAGGTTTGTGACTGATACACCTAAAATTTGGTCACCAATTATACACCCTCCTTTGAACTCTGTTAGTGACCATGTGTCGCTTTGATAATTCACATGTTAAAGTGCTAATTAATGGTCAGACCTCTTTATAGGGGTGGTGCAGTGGGCAGCGCTGCTGCCTCGTAGTAAGGAGACCTGGGTTTGCTTCCCGGGTCCTCCCTGTGTGGAATTTGCATGTTTTCCCCGTGTCTGCATGGGTTTTCTCCCACTGTCCGAAGACATGCAGGTTAGATGCATTTAGAATCCTAAATTGTCCCATGGTGTGTGGGTAGGTGTGCCCTGCCCGGGGATTTGTTCCTGCCTTGCACCCTGTGTTAGCTGGGATTGGCTCCAGCAGACCCTGTGTTAGGATATAGCGGGTTGGAAAATGACTGACTGACCTCTTTATAGGTGGGACCTACTGCATATAGTCAAACACCACCTCACATGACCCATCTTTGCAGCTGCTTCTGTAACTGTGACATGCTTACTTCAAAGTTTATCTCCTTTTTCATGTGATGTTTTTAGTATTTTGTCCACCGTATGGAAATTTATGGGAAAGTCAGTCAGTCATTGTCCAACCCGCTATATGCCTAACACAGGGTCCCGGATATCTGCTGGAGCCAATCCCAGCCAACACAGGGCACAAGGCAGGAACAAACCCCGGGCAGGGTGCCAGCCCACCGCAGGTCACACACACACTAGGGACAATTTAGGATCGCCAATGCACTTAACCTGCATGTCTTTGGACTGTGGGAGGAAACCAGAGCACCCAGAGGAAACCCACGCAGACACTGGGAGAACATGCAAATATATGGATTTATGGGAAAGTATAAAAACAATTTTACTGATAAAACCTTATCGATCTTCTCATTTGTATGTTATTTTGTGCAGTTCCTCAATAATCTGGGAACTTCAAAGACGTTTCAAGTCACAGAATAATAGTTTGTGTTGAAATAAGAAGTAATTAGCAGTGTTTGTCTTGCACGATATTTGATCATACTGCTTCATGATCTGTATTATCTGTTGTGACAGGTTGCAGTGGATTCTCCTACTGTATCCCGGCTGACCGATACCAGCAAGTTCACAGGTTCCCATAAAGAGCGATTTGATGAGAGTGGCAAAGGAAAAGGCAAAGCTGGCCGTGTGGAAATAGTAGATGACTCTGGTTATGTATCTGGGTATAAACATGCTGGTACATATGAACAAAAGGTAAAAGGAAGATCAAAATAAATGTAAAGTAGAGTAAAAATGATACCGAAAGAGAGAAGTCAGTAAGCTGTGTATGCTCCAGAAAGCAAGACAGTTCTACACTGGAGCCTCATTCAGAAATGAACTGGAATCATTAGCTCATCCCTCTGAAGAGACCCTTCCAGACAGGATATTCTGCAAGCCTGGCATTTGTGCGCAAGTTACTTGGATGACAGAACACCTGAGTTTGGTCTTCATTTGCCTGCATTTGCATTCTCCTTCTACTTCAACTGTGTGCTAGTGCGCCAATAAATATACATTTAAATTATAAAATAAACTGTGGTGGGCCACAGTCGCAAGTTGCCAAAAACATAACTTTAGCAACATTTTAGATACTGGGGTGTAGTAAGCTGGGAAAGGTTTATGAAAACTGAAATGTTTTGTTAACAGCTGTTAGGTGTCATCTTTGAACTGGATTTTACAAAAATAATGTTGTGAACAGTAATAGCTGCAGCTTTGCCAAAGCACTGATTAGTATATAATTCTATGCGATTTGATAGATATTAAACTAAACATTTATGGTTTAATCTCTGTTTAAAGACCCACAGATAAAAACTATAATACCTACTAATGTCACTGTATTGCTGAGGACTCTGTGTTTCCAAAAAAAAATCAGGTACTTTGTTTTTTTTTAATTTGTTTTAGTTATAGTCCCTGCTGTCTTATATTCCCCAAAACTTAGAATATAAAGATTTAAACAGTCAGATGTTTGCATGTCATTCTTTGCAGATTGTTTATGCTGTGCCTATCTTGTCATCATTTTTGAAATTGTTATCCTGGACATGTGAGATCATTTTGCAGGTTTGTGACGTAAGAACTATACATATCTACTCTCTATATATAAAATCCTAGGCCTAAAAGTGCAACGATTTTATGTCACGCTTTAAATCGGGCTTATTGTAAAACCTACATATATATGTTTGGTATCATTCTTTTCATAATTTATCAAACTTTAATGTAATGACATTAGATTTTCAGATTCTTATTCGGTTTTTAAATTGTAAACTAAAATTTCAAGAAAGTTGTGGTTTGTAATATCAAGAAAGTCGTGGTTTTTATTTTTTGTCAAGTAAACTTTCTTTCACACGAACAAACTATTAAAAAAGCAAAATATCTATTCATAACACCAATGTTTGTTTTTAGGTGATTTAGTTAGCTGACCCATTGCGCACCACTTTAGTTTTCACCGGATATTTAAATGAGTCCTTTTTTAAAAAGAGTTTTTTTTTATCTATAAGAATATCATTTAAAACGAACGGATCGTTTCTTTAGTGTCTTATGAATACTCATCGATCAGAGTGGACCTCGGTTTAACAGGAGTACGCCAATCGGTAAGAGAGTAAATATTTTATTCTCATTTCATGATTTTTACTCTGTTAAATAATAATTCATTTTTCTTTTACATATTTATAGAATTTTATGATTTTTGACTCCAATAAATAATCATTTTTCTTTTGTACATTTACAGATTTTACTAATATTCTGGCCACAACTGGTGTTGGGCGGCAGAGGTGCCAGGGGAGTTGGGTGCCGAAGGCACAAGGGGACTTGGCCCCCCTAAGTAAAAGTACAAAAAGAATACAATTTCACCAT
Source organism: Polypterus senegalus (assembly GCF_016835505.1). Taxonomy (NCBI): domain Eukaryota; kingdom Metazoa; phylum Chordata; class Cladistia; order Polypteriformes; family Polypteridae; genus Polypterus; species Polypterus senegalus. Next base: position 123,564,273 of record NC_053168.1, read on the forward strand.
AATAATGTTGAAGAAATGATTTGACTTCGAACATTAGGACAATTTTGACAAGAACAGGCCGTTTCCAACGTGATTGCTTAATTAGAAACCAGTCCTTACCGATAACGGACCTTAATTTATTTTATGGCTTATTAGTATTTTAATTCCGCCATGTCCGCTTATTTTTTTATGTTGTAGATTTTTTTTTCTTTTCCAAAGATATCACCCAAATGATTTATAGACTGAATTGGATGCGTCATTCTCAGCTGTACTCATTTTTCTCCCCTATTTTATTAAATCGGATTCAGTTCATGATGAACACACACACGGGTGAAAATGGAAACAAGTTAGATGGAGAACTGCTGGTTCCTTTCTTATTTGTGTCTTATTGCTAATAAGGAGCATTTTAAAACCGTGAATACAGCTGTTTATGACTGAAATAAGCAATTAAGGATGGTACATCTTCACAAACAAATCTGTTAAAGCTGATGTTACACTGCATGGCTTCTAGTCGTTGGGTGTGTCAAACTTGCTGATCTCGTCACCGGGCCATGTCTGAAAATCGTTGGGTATATCAGTGTTCCCGACTCCATGCCTATTCTCCAGCGAAGTCTTTTGGCTCACCCCCAGCCTGATGTCTGCTGTCTGACGGTGCCGATGTTGTACAAAGGGTTTTGTCGTAATAGCTACAGAGAGTTCAGCCTCAACCTCAGGCCTTTTTTAAATTTAATTTCCCCATCCTCTCGTGGTGCGTAAAACATAAGGAATCAGACAGAGAAGCTTCTCTAGTGTTTGTGAGGTCCAAAACACGCGTGTTCCTTATTCCTTCCTGCCATAGTCATGCATTGTACTTCAGTGTTCATCGTGTCGGCTCTCGTGCACACAGAGCCCAGCCCTACGACTAAAGGTAAAACCAGATGTGTTTGATTCTGTCGGAGCACACTATGGACAAGTTGGAGTGAGTCGCAGTGTATTTCACATTATGGGATTGGCTGTTCCACTGACTGATTCCCACTCGCTGAGCTTAGGTCAATGACGACAATGAGTCTAATGTGACGCAACCTTAAAATGAAGCGTAAAAATGTTGCTTGAACAAAAAGTGCTTCAACAACATGAATTGACTTCTCATTGAGAAATCAAGTTGGTACAAAATCCTGCAGCTATATTATGGCCCTCCAGGACAGACTTTGCAGACCCCTGGAATCCCCCTTAATAAAAGGACAAGTGTCAGCATGTCTGGTTACTTTGTCTCTATTATACGCCATTTAATTTGGAATTCGTAAAAAACAGGGATGTGTAGGATGCACCATCTGTTGGAATGAAAAATAATGTATTTTATTACTACATCCACCATAAAAAATAAAATTAAAAAAAAAAAAAAACTCGCACTGTTCCACTCCATTTAAACTAGTGCGGTGCCGAGGTCTCACCTGTTTCATGGCTGCACTCGGGTCCAAATCTGGGATCCTGAGATGGTTTGTTGTGTGGTGGGTGCGGCAATGCACTGTATTCATTATAAAATACATTGCAATAGATGGTAACCTGCAAACATTAAGGAGGAATACGTCCAACACAGAGTAACTGCTTATTGGATTTCAGTTTGTCATAGACGAGTAGCACAGCTAGTAAAGGGTTAACTTAAAAAGGCAGCACAAAGTGTTGTCACAAAACCAGAGTGTCAAAAGTCTCACAAACTTTTACATATACTGGATTTCTCTTTTTCTGAGGGCTTACAACATACAAGGTGCTCAAACACCCTTTAGATATTTTATTTTTTGTATAGTTCATCAAATAACTTGTGGCTGTACATTGACATTTTCATAAAAATGAAATTTGGTTTGTATTTACTGGTCGTTATCAAGTACCAATAAATTTCCAGACCTTTGCATGGAAACTGCAAAACCATGTCATCTTTGTCACATCACTGCCCCAAACCTTGGCTACCGTGACCTGCTGTAGACGGTCCACCGTGACCCATCACTGCCTCACTGAGCTGCTTCTAGTCACGCGAACGAAGAAGACGTGATGAATTAGATTTGGCCATCAAGGCAGAAAGGAAAAGTAAATGCAAGACTGCTGGGAATAAAAAAAGAAACAGCCCGGCGTCCTTTGTGAGCCAGCTTGGGGCCTGGTGATTGATTGTAGGGGGAGAGGTTTGTGGCGCTGCGCATTTTAAATAAATAACTGGAAGTCTTGGAGCGTACAAGTGGGTGCAGTTGCACGTTGGAATTTGCACCCGCAGCTCCGAAGTTGTTTGGGGCGTCGAGACAGTTAAGTTCTTCATTCACCCCTTGGAGCCGATGATGGCAGCACCTCTACCCAATTGGAGATATAAAGCGAGCCTGCACGGTGAATTCGACATGAAACAATGGAGGAACAAAAGAAGAGGATGAGACGAGACAAAGATGGTATAGAATCAGTGTCGTAGCGTGGAAAAATGACGCCTGGTGCGAATGGTAAAGTAAGCGCCGTTCTTCAATCTAAGTGGATAAAACAAATGTATCATTTACAAAGAAAACATTTTCATTTATGCACGTAAACAATGTACAAAACTGCCTCTCGCAGTTAGGAGACCTGGATTCGCTTCCCGGGTCCTCACTGCGTGGAGTTTGCATGTTCTCCCCGTGTCTGAGTGGGTTTCCTCCCACAGCCCAAAGACATGCAGGTTAGGTGCATTGGCGATTTTAAATTGTCCATAGTGTGTGCTTGGTGTGTGTGCCCTGCGGTGGGCTGGCGCCCTGCCTGGGGTTTATTTCCTGCCTTGCGCCCTGTGTTGGCTGGGATTGGCTCCAGCAGACCCCGTGACCCTGTAGTTAGGATATAGCAGGTTGGAAAATGGATGGATGATTTAATACAAGCTAAAAAAAAAAATATGTAAAATTGAAATCATTTGAAAATATTTAATACAACAGGGATTTATTATTATTATTATTATTATTATTTAATAGATGCAGTTAGAAAAAAGTGGGCCGTGGCGAGTAGTAACAACACCGTTTGTCGACAGTCACTGTATGTGGTACTGCTGATCCAGAACTGCACAGCAGCGCGGCTGGAGAGCAACACGATAAGAGTGTCGCCGTCCTCAGCCAACCAGAGCAAGTGAACAAGTTTACAAACAGGCAGCAAACACGAGTTTCCTCGTTGCATTTGGGTTGTTTTTATCCAGAGAATCCGAGAAAATAAATTATAATTACTTATAAAGTTACAACTAAGTACCGTAAGAAGATATTGAAAATATATTTTTATTACGGAATTTGAAAATGAACTAAATACGGGACATTTGGGTGTCCCTGGACGGTCAGTACGGGACAGGGGACAAAATTATCAAATGTGGGACATGTCCCGTATATAAGGGCCGTCTGGCAACCCAAAGCTTAATCAAAATCTAATTAGCTTCAAATGCGCCGAGTGTGTAGAGATACGAGTGGCTAGAGGATCACTTATCACTGTGACAGCGGAATGACGGGTTGTGCATCGCTCAGTTGTCCATCCATTATCCTACCTGCTATATCCTAACTACTGGGTCACGGGGGTCTGCTGGAGCCAATCCCAGCCAACACAGGGCGCAAGGCAGGAAACTAACCCCGGGCAGGGCGCCAGCCCAACGCAGCCGCTTAGTTGTGCGTTTTTTTCATATTAGTGGTGTGGCGGTTTCTCAAGCAGTGCGTCATTCTCATTATTTTACTTAGAACTGCACTTTTATTTCCAATAATTCGGCTGTGATTGTAAATTGACAATATAAACACATTTCAATGTGCAAGTTGTTTACACAATCATAAAAAGTAAAGGGAAAGTTAAACTAATTTTCACTGAAATTAAGTTTTTAATCGTTTTTCTTCTTTTTTTTTTTAACCCAAAACAAGCGCATTGTCGATCTGCGCCGGGTGCGGAGTTCGCACCACCCACGCTACGGCTCTGGGTAGAATCACGTCGGAGCAGATACTTTAGGAGGGTAGGCAGGCAGTTGGGAAAGCAAACCCCAGAAATGGAGTGAGTGTGCGCCTGACACTCGAGTTTGGTGCAGAGGGGTCATCTTTCTGAGGAGCAAAGTGACCAAGCATTGTGAGTGGGCTTCCACCGAAAGCCAATGGATGGCAGACAAGAGGAAGGAGCACAGTTTGGTGGGAGACCGCAGACTGGCGGAAGGGTGACTGTGCCCCTGGCGAGAGGACGTCCCCTGTTGCTGCAAGGAACCCATCTTGTATAAGCAGAGATGTCGATTTTAGAAAGAAGCATCGTGGAGTCTGCCGTGGATATGAAGCTCATATTTAAGGATCATTTATTGTTTAATAGCTTCTGACCTCCTCATTGATCATCTTGATTTTATGGTTTTCTTTATTTACTGAAGCACTACACTTTAGACCCTTTCTTTACCCATTTTTATTGTTCAGTTGTAATAAAAGCACAACACACTCGCACCTACCTCTTGCTGATGGTGTGTGTCATTAATTGTCTGACTCATCCTCAGTTTCGTTATTGATGGCTGCCAGGGACTGTTGAGTCAACCTGCACCGTCCCGGTGATGGGCTGGTGACCCGTCCAGGGCTGAATTACTTTGCTGTGGCCCTGAACTGGATTGCTCCGGTTTGACCCCGTTATTTTTAAAAGTACGCGTGTACTGAGATTGGAGTTGTGTCAGCCATGTTGATTGTCAGGCGGGCCGCTCGCTCCGTTTAGCAACGAAACTTCAAGTCGGACATCAGCGTTTCTTAGAACTGCACTTGAAAGGAGATGAACAGGGCTTTAGAATCTCAGTTTGGAGATGCGACATTTTTACAAATGGACGGCCGGCTCACTAGGCTGGCTAAGGCAGGGATGCCCAATGCGTCGATCGCGATCGACCGGTAGATCGGAAAGGTAGTGCAGGTAGATCGCGTTGCATTAAAAAAAAAATTTAAACGTTAGTCTATCATATATCCTCCCTATGGCATTTGCATCTTGATTGACATACAGGGCGGCCAGTCTGAGATCTCTTTTCTTCTAACACACTGGTCATTCCGCACCTACGATCAAACGCGCGAGCTACTGCAAAACTCCGGCTGTGATCTAGTTAGCCTTCCAATTTATGTCGACTAAAGAAGGGATTTTTTTTAATTGTTGGTTATGGGCTGGATGTGGAATTTGAAGAGGATTTTTTTTCTCACAATGTCACAATTGAAGTGCGTTTGTCTGATCTGTCAGTCTATCATTGCTGTTCCAAAGAAGAAAAATGTGGAAAGGCACTTTCGAAATGTTCATAAAAACTACGAAACTGACTTCCATCCGAAAAGCGATCTGAAAAAGAGAAAGGAGAGGGAACTAAAATCGCAGTTGAGACGCAATGGAAGGCGCGTGCGCAACACCTTGACAGCATATGCTACAGAGCAGATTGAAAATCGTCTGTCAGACTCTATCTAGTGGAAAAAAGTAACATTCGAGTGTTGCCCAATGTTGCGGAGTAAGAGTTGCGTTTCTTCTTCACAAATGTACTCAAGTAAATGTAAAAAGTATGGTGCAGTAAAACTACTCTTAGAAGTACAATTGTTTTTTAAACATTACACAAGTAAATAACGGAGTAAATGTAACTCGTTACTACCCACCCATATATATACACACTCACCTAACAGATTATTAGGAACACCTGTTCAATTTCTCATTAATTCAATTATCTAATCAACCAATCACATGGCAGTTGCTTCAATGCATTTAGGGGTGTGGTCCTGGTCAAGACAATCTCCTGAACTCCAAACTGAATGTCAGAATGGGAAAGAAAGGTGATTTAAGCAATTTTGAGCGTGGCATGGTTGTTGGTGCCAGACGGGCCGGTCTGAGTATTTCACAATCTGCTCAGTTACTGGGATTTTCACGCACAACCATTTCTAGGGTTTACAAAGAATGGTGTGAAAAGGGAAAAAACATCCAGTATGCGGAAGTCCTGTGGGCGAAAATGCCTTGTTGATACTAGGGGTCAGAGGAGAATGGGCCGACTGATTCAAGCTGATAGAAGAGCAACTTTGACTGAGATAACCACTCGTTACAACCGAGGTATGCAGCAAAGCATTTGTGAAGCCACAACACGCACAACCTTGAGGCGGATGGGCTACAACAGCAGAAGACCCCACCGGGTACCACTCATCTCCACTACAAATAGGAAAAAGAGGATACAATTTGCACAAGCTCACCAAAATTGGACAGTTGAAGACTGGAAAAATGTTGCCTGGTCTGATGAGTCTCGATTTCTGTTGAGACATTCAAATGGTCAGAATTTGGCGTAAACAGAATGAGAACATGGATCCATCATGCCTTGTTACCACTGTGCAGGCTGGTGGTGGTGGTGTAATGGTGTGGGGGATGTTTTCTTGGCACACTTTAGGCCCCTTAGTGCCAATTGGGCATCATTTAAATGCCACGGGCTACCTGAGCATTGTTTCTGACCATGTCCATCCCTTCATGACCACCATGTACCCATCCTCTGATGGCTACTTCCAGCAGGATAATGCACCATGTCACAAAGCTCGAATCATTTCAAATTGGTTTCTTGAACATGACAATGAGTTCACTGTACTAAAATGGCCCCCACTGTCACCAGATCTCAACCCAATAGAGCATCTTTGGGATGTGGTGGAACGGGAGCTTCGTGCCCTGGATGTGCATCCCACAAATCTCCATCAACTGCAAGATGCTATCCTATCAATATGGGCCAACATTTCTAAAGAATGCTTTCAGCACCTTGTTGAATCAATGCCACGTAGAATTAAGGCAGTTCTGAAGGCGAAAGGGGGTCAGACACCGTATTAGTGTGGTGGTCCTAATAATCCTTTAGGTGAGTGTATATACTGTATAATCTTCATTTGGATCTTGATCTTTGTTTGTCCGTGAATGAATTAGAAGAAGCAGCACTAGATGGCAGTAGAGAGACAGCTAACACATAGGCATTGCATTAAGAATCTCCTCCAGGCTTATACTACTGAAGACTGTAGTACGCCAGTCACACCTCAAAACACAGACATTCAAACTAAACGAATTGTTGTGCTTTAAATTAACTAAAGAGATCTTCATTTAGATCTTGATCTTTGTTTGTCTGCGAATTCCACGCATGCGTAGACCGCCTTCCAGTTTAGTACGTTGTTGTTACTCACAGATGTCAACAATGTGCCGGAATAACGAAAGGGGTGGTGGACAGGGTTACGCTGGTTAGCTCCTGAGGCCTGGTTAGAGAATGAGATTGGCGAAGATAAAAGGTACGTGCCTACGTAACATATGAATGAAAGAAAGACAGTGGGTAAAATGAATGACAACGTAACGGCACGTTCTGGAAATTATTATTGTTACGTTGTAGCCGGCGAGTGCTGCGCGTCTCACAGTTGTACCGTGCCTTGCTCACATGTCAGTGAAGTGATCCCTATTTATGCTTTAAAGAGCCTGGATACCTACTGTATGTGTCCCCCTTTTATAACCATTGCTCCGTGTATATTGCCTTACTCTTTGGATTGCCACAAAACAACCTGCGAGATTGGAGAAAGGTTGAGAAGACATCGTGAGAGGAAACGACAGCGTTGTGAAAACGAGACGGACTGTGAACGGACAGAAGCAGAAATGCTCCTCCACCACCACATAATTACGATTCGGACAGTGATTCCGAGTAGGCCGTTCCTATCAAGTCAATATCCAAGGGTTTTCTTTTGTAATTTTGTTTCCCTTATAAAAAATCATAATGCTGTGCGACGAAGGGCCCAGTTCACGACTGGCAGCCGCGTTTAAACAGGAAGCCCTTCACAGACAACTTTAACACGCAACGTAGTTGGGCGCACATGGCTAGTACAATATAATTTTTAATGTCGGTAAATCATTTTGACCTGGTCATTTTAAAAGTAGCTCGCAAGCCGAAAAAGTGTGGGCACCCCTGGACTAATAATGGCTGACCTGTCTCCATCTCTCAGCCCGACTCTTTTGAAAGTTACAACAATAGATCAGAAGGACGCAGACCTCATCTACTCTCCTCAACACGAGGAGCTCGCCTTCTGCACGTAACGCGTGTGTTTGTCACGCGCCTGCCTTGTTTTAGCTCCCGTCCGCCATCTTCAGTTCTGTTTCAGCCGCCTCATCTGCGTGTGGTTCGCGCCGAATGATCGCCGTCGCGGAAAGCCATTCGTCTGTTAGGTTTGTCATCGTCACTGTCACCCAGTCAGGAGGTCTTGGCTTCAATTCAGATTATTTTTTTTCCTGCAGGGCGTACAACGTTAAATACAAATTTAGGAAGATGCTTTCATGTCGTAAGATTGGTGTAAGCACTGCGGGGGGCTGAGCTGGTAGAACTGGTGTACTGTGCCCCCATAGTGTTTGCGACAATGACCCATTTCTCCTTGATTTACTCCTCTGCTTCACAGTTTAAAATTACACATCAGACAATTCAGACATCATGATTAAAGTGGACATCGCAGGCTTTCATTTAAGGGGATTTGCTGACATTTTGGCCACAGCGTGTAGAAACGACGGCACACTTTATACAAGTGGTGGCTCAGACGCCATTGGATGGTTGCCGGTTTGAATCAAAAAAATGCCAGAAGTGATTTCACTCCACTGGGCCCTTGAGCAAGACTCCATCCTGAGTGTGACGTTAATCTGCCAGAATGTCCTCTACCTTACTTGGTGGCACTCCAGCCACTGAAGAAAAACCTCCCACTGTGCCACTCCATTTGTGGCGGACATTTTAGATACCCTCATGTGGTGCTGAGGGGTCACCCGTTGAGAGGCTGCACTCGGGTCCTAAATTAGGATTGTGATGTAGCTCGTCGTGTGGTGGGCATCAACGCTCGCGCCCAAACTACCTCTCTCTCCCTTCTGCATGGACCCCCCATTTCAGGGCACCATAATGTTTGACACAATTGGCGTCCCAGGTGTTTGTGATTCCTCAAGTGGGTTTCGTGGCTTCATAAGATACCTCCGCCTGCTTCTACCGTTTGGAGCCTGTAGTTGCTGTTGTTCAAAATGAGGACAGGAGCTGTGCCAATGAAAGTCAAAGAAGAGGCTGAAACACAAAAATAAAACCATCATAGACAGACATCGGTAAAACCTTAGGATGACCAAAATCAACTGGCTGGAATATCATGAAGAAGAAAGAACACACTGGTGAGCTCAGTAATCACAAAGGGACTGGTAGGCCAAGGAAGACCTCACTGCTGATGATGATGACAGAAGAATCCTCACTATGGTGAAGAAAAAGCAACAAACGCCCGTCTGACAGATCAGACTCAGTCTTCAGGGGGCTGATGTGGACGTGTCGGAGAAGACTATCGGCAGAAGACTTCATGAACAGAAACACAGGCCACACTGCAAGATGAACATCACTAGATAGTCACAAAAACAGGGTGGCCAGATTACAGTTTGGGACAAAGAACTTCAAAGAACCTATAGAATTCTGGGTAAAGGTCTTGTGGACAGAAGAGACAAAGATGAACCCCATCAGAGTGATGGTGAGAGCCAAGTATGGAGAAGAAAAGGAACTGCCTGAGACCTAAAGCAGACCATCAGTTAAACATGGTGGTGCTGGGGGTGTTATGACTTGGGCATGTATGGCTGCCACAGGTCCTGGCACACTTCTCTTCATTGATGATGGAACTGCTGACAGCACAAAGTATTCCCAGGTGTAGAGAAACATCTGATCTGCTCGAGTTCCACTAATTGCCACACTGGACGGGGCTTCATCCTCCAACAAGATACTGAGCCAAACAGACTGCTGAGGCAGCATGGGAGAGTGGAACATTCTTGAACGGCCAAGCCAGTCACCTGAATTAAATCCACTTGCGCAGGACTTCTATAAGCCGAAGAGAAGATTAAGGGGACAAGCCCCCAAAACGAGCAGGGGCTGAAGAGCATCCCTCAGGACCTGCTGATGTCTATGAACTGCAGCGTTCAGGCAGCCATTGCATGGCAGGGATACGCGACAAAGGACTAAATATGATGTCTTTAATAGACCTGCCATTGCTGTGTCCCAAACATTACGGCAGCGGTTCTTAAACATTCGTATTTCGCGGCCCCATTTCTACATGGAATAATACTGCGCCCCCTGCATAATATAAGATAGCTGAGAATAACTCATGACACAACTAACAAAGGTATGATACTCGTGCGGTGTCGCGGTATCCTATCATTTTTGCTTCCATAAGATTTGCAAGTGTTCAGCTAACTTCGATCAAATATTTGCAATTTATTTTTTTAAAGTGCTTTAATAACTGTTAAAATGCCTTGTGTGGTTTTTGGTAGTAATTCTAATCCCAAAAACAAAGAATACATTGTTTATTCTTATTTAATTATTTTTTTATGTAAAGAAACAATTAAATATGTTTTAATTTTTAAAAATCTCGTAAACGAGGACACCGACAGGGCCGGATTAAGGTGGGTGCTATTGATGCTGCAGCATTAGGCCCAGATGAAAACGGACGAGAATTTTCCGGAAGCTGAACAGTTTTCCTTTGCTATATTAACCTGAAAATAATTCTTAGAATGAAATTTGGAGTCCGACTTTTGGATGCCTAGACACAGCGTTACTTATTATACAGCTACTATTGTTCTTTGCGCTGTGACGTAACTATAATGTCGTTGTGTTTATTGTTAACCGAAGATTTCAGGTTAATGCTATCAATTTTACGTTAAACAGTTTACTTAGTAATTTAGCTGCGTTTTTTGCAATATCTTGGGGATTCTTGCCACTTTATTATTGTTCGGTAAGTGCCACGTAGTAAATTTTTCATCTTGAAAGTTAGTTGTACAGTAAAAATCGATGGCTATTTAAATGGCTAACTGTAAAGGTACAACTAAAAGCTGGCCTGCGGGCCCGGCATGGATGTTTAGAATTTTTAAAATCCTCGGCAGGATTCTGATCTATTATGAAATTTAAATCGTGGACAAAATGTTACCCTCAAGAGCTTGAACTGAGTCACTTTGACCCAATGTCTCTGCAAATTCATTTTTTCTTACTCTGTTTCATAAGAGAATTGTAAAATTTTGTGTATTTCATTGTTAGGTTTTCTGCATTAAGTGCACTTTTCAGAAAATTGCTATTGAATGTTGATGATAATCTCGAGTTGTTACGATACTACGTCGTTATTATTATTCAAGTTCAATAAAGGCGGGCTGGTTGCGTCGTAAGCAATTAAGGCTCCTCGGTCGGTCTGAGTGCGCATGTACGGTGTATGGAGGAATATTTCGGACAAAATGAAATAAATAAATGCGTAAATAAATAAAAGTACTGTGAAATGTGAGCATAAATAAATAAATGTGTCATGAAATGAGAGCCTTAATAAACAAATATGTCATGAAATGACAGCATAAATAAATAAATAAATGTGTCACAAAATATGTTTTTCGTTGCTTATTTATTTATTTCATTTTGTCCGTCACATTCCTGCAAACCGTCATGAAATACGACTTGAAATAAAACTGCAACTTTCACTCGTCAAAATTGAGAGGGCGGGCTCTAACACGCCCTCTAGTTACTGATTGGTGAATCGATAGCACAAGAATTAATTAGAAAAATGCTTACTACTGCCGATGAAATGGATTCTGCCGAAGATATTACGTATTTCAGAGAGAGAACTGAAGATTTATCGGAAGAAATTACAATGTTGGCGGCCCTTTTAGACTCCGATATAGATGAAACTATTTTTGAAATTATCGAAGAACAGGTGGAACAGACTCTACTACACTCCAGTTCAGGTGATGCAGTACCCTGCTCAGGACGTCCATCTTTTGACATTCCAGCTGAGTCAATAGAACACCTTCTGTTATGCGGTTTAAAAGTACGACAGATCTATATATGGTGTATCGGAGAAGACGATCACAAGGCGAATGAGCCAGTTTGATATACGGTAAGCTGCAACGGCCCTATTAGTGCAGGTACTCTGACATGGAATGCCTAAAGCACCTCCAACTAATATTTTGAACTGAACAACTTTACCACTGATCAGAGCTGTACAGTTGTTTGAAAAAGTAGCTGCGAATATGCAACTGACTTTATACTCGTAAAACAAGGGTCAAATACTCAGTTCTAAAAGGGCCGCCAACATTGTCATTTCTTCCGATAAATCTTCAATTCTCTCTTTAAAATACGTAATATCTTCGGCAGAATCCATTTCATCGGCAGTAGTAAGCATTTTTCTAACGAATTCTTGTGCTATCGATTCACCAATCAGTAACTAGAGGGCGTGTTAGGGACCGCCCTCTCAAATTTGACGAGTGAAAGTGACAGTTTTATTTCAAGTCGTATTTCATGACGGTTTGCAGGAATGTTACGGACAAAATGAAATAAATAAATAAGCAACGAAAAACATATTTCGTGACACATTTATTTATTTATGCTCTCATTTCATGACACATTTATTTACTTATGCTCACATTTCACAGTACTTTTATTTATTTACGCATTTATTTATTTATTTAATTTTGTCCGAAATATTCCTCCATAACGGTGAGTGTCGAGTGCACCAATGCTGAGAAAAAAATTAATCTGGCCCTGGACACCAAAGAAGTCAATCTGCGCGAGACGAACGTATTTTCGTCCGACAAATATTATACCGCTGTTAGTTGTATCATGAAAATAACTCAATACGCAGTAAATTATTTAACTCAATTTGCCAATATTGGCTACGCTGCCAGTGTGGTGCAGTCGTGCCGCATTATCACCTGATCTACTGTCACCCGACTGTTCGTGACAGACACCGATACGTCTCGGACTTTCTGGATTGAAAACACGCGACTATAAAAGCAGCAGCAGCGGCGCCGCTCGTCATAGAAACAAACTTCAAATAGAAAAGGAGCTCAGAGTGTCTCTCGATATCTCGAACATCAAACCAAACCTGGACAGGCTGTGTACTTTAAAGCAGGCACATATTAGTCATTAGATCTGTGCCTTAAAAATGTTTTATTTTAATTTTAGTTATAATGCATTCGTTGTGATTATATGCTTAAATTTGAAATAAAAATATAAAAAAAATAATTTTGATGTCATTTATTCGACACCCCACAGTTTGAGAACCACTGCATTCTGGCGACCATATAAGAAAGAGTGTTGTCATTTCTACACGGTGTGACCGACGTGTGTGCAAATGCCCTTAAATGAAAGTCTGCGATGTGCTCTGGAAGCACGATGTCCGAAGTGTTTGATTTGTAATTTGAAGCCGTGGAGCCGAGCCTTTGTTGCAAACATCACTCTCGTCTATCTAGTTTGGTCTTCTCGTTAGACACTTTCACCCAATCTGCCTTTTTTAAGCTTGTCTATGCCAGCTGTTGGCCAGTTGGCAGGGGACTGTGATGAGCGGAGTTTGGTGTCCTTGTTGGTTGTTTTTTTTTTTTTTTTTCCTTACTTAAATATTCTGTCCCATCAGGTCCTCGGGTCTCTGTGTAGCAGCTTTACACTTCTGAACACTGTAGTCCCCCAATCAACTATGCACACAAGTTCCTTTGCAATGATTTGTTTTCACATTTTTCTGTTAATCAATTTCAAAAAAGCCAAATAATAATAATTGCATTTATATAGCGCCTCTCCCACTACTCAAAGCACTTCACATAATGAGTGTGGAGCCCCTTCAACCACCACTAATGAGCAGCACCCACCTTGATGATGGGACGGCAGCCATTTTCATACCAGTACACTCAGCACACATTAGCTGTTAGGTGGTAAAGTGGTGAGACAGAGGCAACAGGATGATTAGGGGTACAGAATGACAAGGCCAGGGTGGGCAATTTAACCTGGACATCAGGATACACCCTACTCTTTACAAAGGATGCCCAGGGGTCTTCTATACCCACAGAGAGTCAGGACCTCAGCTTTACATCTCATCTGAAGAAGGGTGCCTTGTTTTTACTGCTCTGGGGCATTGGGATCCACACATTGGCAATCCTAAATTGTCCCTAGTGTGTCTACCCTGCGGTGGGCTGGCACCCTGCCTGGGGTTTGTTTCCTGCCTTGTACTCTGTGTTGGCAGGGATTGGCTCCAGCAGACCCCCTGTGACCCCGTAGATAGGATATAACGGGTTGGATAATGGATGAAAAGCTTCAGTCACTGCGGGCCTACAGGACTGGAATTGGGGACCCCTGCTCTAGAACGTATTCAGGTTCAGACCCACTTCACTTTTAACACATTTTGTTAGGTTACGACCTTAGGCTACAATCATTTAAATTCACTGTTTCCCTCAAACAACACTCAGTACTCCAGAATGACAAAGCGAAAGCAAGAATTTTTCTCAAATTAATAGACACAAGGATTCAGACCCTTTCTTATGCCACTTGGAATGTGGCTTAGGTGCACCCCATTTTATTGATCATCACTGAGATGTTTCTACACCTTTTGTGGTGCCCACCTGTGGTTCAGTTCAACTGATGACCTACTGTATATTAGGAGTGCCACACACCTGTCCATAGCAGGCCAAGCTGTTGAGTAAAAAACAAATCATGAAGTCAAAGGAATTGCCTACAGAATTTAGAGACAGGTTTGTGTCGAGGAGGGCTACAAAAACATTTCTGCAGCATTAAAGCATCCCAAAAGCACAGCGGCCTCCATAACTCTTAAAACGGAGCGAGACTGAAACAACTGCAACAACATTAGAGAGCGGGACACCTAACCTAACTGAGCAATCAGCATAGAAGGGCCATGCTAAGAGAGGTGACCAAGAACCTGACAGTCACTCTGGCTGAGTACTGGAAAACGTGTGTGGAGATGGGAGAAACTTCTAGACGGACAACCACCACTGCGACATTCCACTAATCGGGTAGTTTTATGGCAGACTGCCAGCTGACACATAAAGGCCAACTTGGGAGTTTGCAGAAACTCACCTAAAGGACTCTCCTGGGCACGTCCATCAGAGGTGTGTCTGTCTGCGGAGGGAGTGTTGACCACATCAAGAGGTTTACTTACCTTGGTAGTGACATTCGTGTCTCTGGTAACTCTTCCTATGAAGTCAGTAGATGGATTGGGAGAGGCTTGGATGGGGGTTGGATTGGGTGGATGGCCATGAGGTAGCTGGAAAGGGGTGTGTGGAGCTCCTGATATCTCTGCAAAAGGAAGAAGGTCCAAGTCTTTAGAGTCTTGGTGCTTCCTGTCTTGCCATATGGTTGTGAGACATGGATGCCATCCAGTGACTTGAGAGGAAGACTTCACTCCTTTGGTACTGTGTCTCTTCACAGAATCCTCAGGTACCGTTGGTTTGACTTTGTGTTGCTCATGGAGTCCCGAGTGAGGCACATTACCTGCATTGTGAGGGAGCGTTAGTTACGGCACTACGGCCATGTGGCGCGATTCCCCGAGGGTGATCCAGCTCATAGGATTCCTCATTGTTGAGGACCTGTTGTGATGTGAAATTTTGCATACAAGTTAATAAATACTTTGTATGCCTTTATTTGTAACTTAGGCAAAGCAATGTAATATTAGTGTTACATTAATGAGAAGCAATCATGTTTACCCCCCTTTAAGGAATGAGTCTCTTTGAATTTTACAACAGGGTTGGGGTGAAGTGCCTAAAACAAGTTTGGTAAATGTTTCTCAACTCCCACAGGAAAGCCAGACTGCCTAACTGGCATTCTTTAGCTCAAGAAATGGTTTGGGGGGTAGCAGGTGTGAAGGTATTCTGTTCTCCCATTGGTCTGAAGTATGGCTGTTTGGAATTGGCTTGTATCAGAAGCTTTTAAGTACAACAACACCCTATTGGCTGTAGGGGTTGGACAGAAAACCTATAAATGTGCTTTCTTTACCTCACCCTTTCTTTCGCTTACCAAACTGATGAAAGACCATCACACACACCATAAACTGAAAAGGACAACACAATGAAGAGCACAGCTTGGCAGCCATATTGAGACTGGCATGCGGCCTGTTCTGAAGAAAGCCGACCACAAATGAAGCCTTAACTTGAGACGCTTTAAGTAACTAACAAGTCTGTGTGCCACCTAAAACTACACATCAACATTTATCAGGTTGTATGGTTGCCAATATTCAAATGTACTTTGCTTATTGTTATTATTTATGAATATTATCAATAATACATTATCTAATTGTAACTTAACTCCTGCTTGTCTTTTACTACACCTAATTTCCTGAGGTTACAGACGTAGAAGGGAAGGTGGGGAGATGTTATAATACTTTATAAACAGTGGTAAGTCTGTGAGATTTGAGGCATTCTGACAAAGCCAGCATAATAATAATACAAAAGGGGAAAGTACAGTAAAATATAATACTCTACCAAGACAAAACAGGACCCAAGCAGCTGGACCAGGTCAAGGGGATGCCCACGTAACACCTGCCTGTGGCAGATAGAGGGTCATTTTCAGGGGGATGGGACTGGACCTTGTGTCTGCCTAGGGGGTTGCCAACCAGGAACCCGAGTGGTTTTGTCGTGTGGTGGGTGTGGCAAAGCGCCGTACCACTGCATGCTCCCCAACCTGACACTAAATACAAGAAATAAGACTCTCTGGTTTGATTCAACTGTATGACCTCAGTTCTAAGCATCATGTCTGGAGAAACCAGGCAGTGCAAATCACTTGCACAGCACCATTCCAAAGCTGGCAGATGATGGTGGTATCATCATGCTGTGGGGTTGGTTTTCAGTAACAGAGACTCTGAGACTTAGTCAGGTTTAAGGGAAAGCTGAATGGAGAGGAAGAGTACAGAATTATCCTCAATGAAAACCTGCCTTAGAGTGCTATGGACCTCAGACTGGGCCGAAGGTTCACCTTCCAACAGGACAACTCTGGGAATGTCCTTTTGTGGCTCAGACTTGAACCAAATCGAACATCTCTGGCAGTGGACCACCAAAAGTCCCCATCCAACTTGACAGAACTTGAGGAAACCTGTAGAGAAGAATGGCAGACAATCCCCAAAATGCAGTTGTGTGAAGCTTGTCACGTCAGACCCAGGAAGACTCTGGGCTGAAATCGCTGCCAAAGGGGCTTCAACTAAGTATTGAGGAAAGGGCCTTGAGTATGTGTGTCAGTGGGAAATTTCATTTTTTTATTTTAAAAAAATTTTTGCGAAAAATCTCGTTTTTACTTTATTATTCGGGGGTATTGGGTGTTGCTTGAGGGAAAAAAAAAGGAATTAAATGATTTTCGTCTAAAACAGCACGATAACGAAATGTCTTAAAAGCGAAGGGGTCCGAATACTTTGAGAAGACACTGCAGACGATTATGAGAATGGCTTACTTCAGTCCGTTGTCATAGGAGGCATTGGCCGCTAATTTGCCATTTAGTCATGGAGACAACACAATGACGTTACTTACGTTAATGCTGAACACATCTAAAACTTAAAACATGACATTCTCACCAGATAACATTTAGGAGTCATATTTATATTACATAATAATAAATTAGTACGTCATTAAGAAACGATTCATAATTAGAAATGTTTTAAACATTAAATGTCAAAAGAAGACAATTATCATAGTTAAATATCAAAGCAGCCAAACCTAAAAAGCTCAGGAAAAAAAACAAAAATTACCTGGTAAGCAGCTTTAATTAACAGCTAAATTTATAAAGAAAATAAAAAAATAATTATTTTTCCTATTTACATGCTCCTGTACAGTAAAATGAACCTGCTTTGACTTAACAAAAGCTCTTTTAAATTAAGGCACAGTGATTTTTACGATAAAATTGTTAAAGCATTCTAAAAATACACATAAAAACAGATACTCGAACATAACGACAACTGGACAAGTGACCTTAAAAAACGAACAGGCTGGCTGTGCGCTTAAGCGCGGTGTGGGAATACATCCAGAGTTTTTTTAAGTTCATTGTAACTCCAGTGAAGCTGCTCCACTTCCGACTTATGACGAGAACGCGTCGCCTCCAGCTCTGCCAACAAATGCTCATTTGTTGATACCAACGTTCTGAAGGGGAAACAAAAAACCAAAAATTAAAAAAGGCTTCAGCTCAGAGTCTGTTAGTTTTGTGCCCACCTGAGCTACTTTTGCTTGTGTTCTTTATAGCATCTGCTTATTCATTCATAGGAGACAAAAATAATGGTAAATAAAATGTAAATCGTTCTGGCCCAATAAACAAAGTGTTGGATTTGTGAAGAATGTTGCTTTCAATACAACTGAACGACCCTCCACTCCAGTGCGTCTAGTCAGTTTTTACTTGAAAACTCCACCCACACCAGTCACCTTGAGCAGAAAAGAGACACGTACAGATGTGCTTGATAGTTTGTGAACCCTTTAGAATGTTCTATATTTCTGCATAAATATGACCTAAAACATCATCAGATTTTCACACAAGTCCTAAAAGTAGATAAAGAGAAACCAGTTAAACAAATGAGACGAAAATATTATACTTGGTCACTTATTTATTAAGGAAAATGATCGAATATTACATATTTGTGAGTAGCAATGGTATCATGATTTGGGCCTGTTTTGCTGCATCTGGGCCAGGACGGCTTGCCTTCATTGATGGAACAATGAATTCTGAATTATATCAGAGAATTCTAAAGGAAAATGTCAGGACATCTGTCCATGAACTGAATCTCAAGAGAAGGTGGGTCATGCAGCACGACAACAACTCTAAGCACACAAGTTGTTCCACCAAAGAATGATTAAAGAAGAATAAAGTTAATGTTTTGGAATGGCCAAGTCAAAGTCCAATCGAAATGTTGTGGAAGGACCTGAAGCGAGCAGTTAATGTGAAGAAACCCACCAACATCCCAGAGTTGAAGCTGTTCTGTACACAGGAATGGGCTCAAATTCCTCCAAGCCGGTGTGCAGGAATGATCAAAAGTTACCGGAAACGTTTAGTTGCAGTTATTACACCAGATACTGAAAGCAAAGGTTCACATACATTTGCCACTCACAAATATGTAATATTCGATCATTTTCCTCAATAAATAAATGACAAAGTATAATATATTTGTCTCATTTGTTTAACTGGTTTCTCTTTATCTACTTTTAGGACTTGAGTGAAAATCTGATGATGTTTTAGGTCATATTTATGCAGAAATATAGAAAATTCTAAAGGGTTCACAAACTTTCAAGCACAACTGTAACCTTCCCACTGGAAAGACAGTGCCAAGAATCTGTGATTAAAAAATACATTTTTTTTTCCACCGTTCTTTTGTTGTCATAAACATAAAAACATGGAAGGTACATTTTACTATATCGACCTTTGCTGCTCTGAAATGGATGAACTGGTCAAATCCCATTATAATGAATACTGAAGTAATGACATTTTCAGAATAACGAATACTTTTTGTTGGCCTGAACAAAAGTTCATACAATATCATGTTACATGAATTTCGTTTTAATGAAATGTAAATTTCAGTGTAACAAATGTTTTATTCAACCAAAAATGGCCAACGAAGATAATAATGCGATGCAAAGAATAGTTAATGCCCACACACACACTTTCCGCGCTGCATTTCAGGAACCCTCCAACAGGCTGTCTGAAACAAAAGGACTATCTGTTGCGAAATTTCCCGTCTCGGCGAGAGCGTAAGCGTGGCATCATACACAGTGTTGTGCATGAACTAGTTCAAAAGAGCGCGTTCATTGAACAAGTTCATTTTTCTAAGAACAGTGAACTTAACGTAACGTATTTGCAAGTGAAGAACTTGAACGTGAGCTAGTTCAGTTTTATGTGATATTCAGGATCTGGTTTAGGACCACATTAAACATTTTGCCTTACCCTGTAATGTAGGAGTGGAGTCGAATCCAAATACGGTAATCAAGTAAGCACAAATAGTGGATTTTTACAAATATTTATTTCATACAAATTTTTTGCCATTTATTTGTAATCAGAAAAATTAACGTTAAATCAAATAGGCCCTGTCTGTGTCTGCCTGCTTGCGTTTAAACTGCACCCCCGCCGACACGAGCATGTGGCGAAGCTCCATTTTCGCTTTTAGGAAAACGTTGTACTTTGCGAGGCCAACTTTATATTTTTCCCTGTTGGACATGCATTATGCGACATAAATTTTGACCGACAGTGTAACAGGTTAGTTCACTTACACGTTGTTCCCACAGTCACCATTTGTGTCACACAGTTGGAAATAGAGCGGTAATTTATATGTATACTTGCATCTATTTAATTTCTTTTTTGACCGGGAGGATATTAGCATATATGGTTATAAGTGTTTGTTGCTGGGTATAACTCAATAAAGTGTATTTACAGAAAAAAAGTCTTCATAATTATTGTATTTTATTTAAGAACACTGTAATTGCCTAATTTTAATAAGGCATGAAAAATTGAAAAAAGTAAACTCATGGGTCATTTTTTCTCACAAAATGAATTGAACATGAACTAGTTTACAATTGAAATGGTGAACTCTGAATGTGAATGAATTCATTTTAATCTGTGAGAACTGAACTTTGAGCGAGTTCTTGTGAGGTGTGAACTTGCACAACACTGATCACACAAATACCCAAATTCTGAGGCAGTACTCCATCATGCACCACGTAGGTAGTTGTGTTGTGTGTGGATTCTGTAGTGTTCAAGTTTCTTAGTGGTTCTCAATGTTTTCTTTCAGATTAAAAAAAAAAAAAAAAAAAAACAGCATCAGTTTACGCTGAAAGAAAAACGAACAATTCTGGAAACAGTTGATTCCGGAATGAAGAAAAAGTGACGTGGAGAAAGCACTCGTAAACAGTGTCCAGATAACTTGCCCCCGGCACATTTAGCTTCTGGTAATTTCCGCCCCCCCTACCCACACATTTCACCACCACTATATTTTGCCCCAGTATTAATGTACATATCTATAATTACAATTAAAAATTTAACAAACCTTACCCAACATTGAAAATGAAGAAAGTTCACTCAGGTAGTGTTCTTATACGACTCACAGATCAATGTGTTCCACTGAAAATAGTATGCGTGATTGCCTCCATAAAAGGTGAGTATTGTACTTAAAAATTTAATCCATGCTTTGTGATGTGATATTGTGCGATTGTACTGGATTTCGTGCATTTTTTTTTGCCAGCACTATGGCCGTTTCAAGACGTGCGTTTATGGTTTTCACCGCCTGATTACCGGTGGTTTGTGGCTGGGTTGAAGAACCATCAACACCTTGCAGATCGCGCAATATCAAAAATGATTGCATCACAACTCATCATGTATTACATTCTCACTGAAACCGTTATTTTTGCGATGGCAGTACGCAACAATTTTTCATGTACGATTCTCAAGACCAACTGCTCCCAGGTTGCATGCTTATTTTTTCCACTCTTAACAATTTTCATTTACTGCCGAGTAGCCAGGAATGGTTTTCTGATGTGATGATTTGGGCCAGGGGGATGTGGATTGTGTGAAAATTACCGGGGAAGAAATGTGTTGGAGGCAAAATTTCCATAAACCTTCGACCTGTGACTTCAACTTCATCTAATGTCTCGGCTTAATTTTGTATTATCATACCTGTGTTTTTATAAAAAAAAGTTACATATAATGTATATTTTTTGCAGTTTAAAAAGTGCAGCTTTTTTATACTGGTATTGTCAAACCTGGGTAACAGATTTGCACAAGAGACAGGACGGTAAGTCCAGGATTTCAAGGAAAATACAGATACTTTATTACTGTGTAGAGATAGCAGGTACAGTCTCAAGACTTCATTCAAAATTGGAGCTGTTAGTTCAACCAATTACTTTGCCCTTGGTTTACTGTTTACCAGACACAGCAAAGCAGCTACGGTGCTGTCCTTGTGCCAGTGCCATTAGTGATGGCAAATCGCTGGCGACCCTAGTCACAATAGTATATGTGTTTTCCCCATATTCGTTATAATGAAATTTCCATTATAATGAAATATTTGTATGATCCCAAGAGTTTCGTTACAACAGAATTCCACCTGTATTTGGTAGGTTTTATGCACTGGTGCCATTAAAGATGGCAAATCGCTGGCGATCCTAGTCACAATAGTACACGTATTTTCCCCGATATTCGTTATAACTAAATTTCCAGTATAACAAAATACTTTTATGGTCCCAAGAGTTTTGTTACAAAAGTATTCCACCTGTATTTGGTAAGTTTTAAGGCTTTTGTTTCATGTTTCTTCTAGTGCTTTATTGACCCTCGTGGTAAGCTACCGGGGAAGATGCTCTTTTCATTTTACAAGTCATGCTTCACTTCAATGTATGTCACAAATCTGAAAAAATAATGGACTTCAAACATTCCTTACTTATATACTTTAATAGCAAGGATATCGAATGACATTGCTTTTTATTGTCTGTAACTTGAATCCCTGCACTGGTCGTGCCAGCTGAGATTCTGATGCAGTGGGTGAGTTCTGCCCAAAAAGAAAAATCTGCTTTCTGCAATGATATTGCTACTGGGCCTTACTCGTGTTTTTGTTCCATGTTACAGTTTGAGGTGCTAGGTTTCATTTGATGAAATACAAGAATTATTTAAGAAAAAAAAAGATACAACGTAAAATTCTTGTCAAAAAGAATTCTTAATCAGCTATTTTTCGTATTTTAATGAATGCTGAATTTCACGTGACTTTCAATGATAGCATTTCCAATGAAAGGTAACATCATTACTTCTGATTGTTTTTGTGAAAAGTTATTAAGAACATACCTGTGACTTTCTTGTAGCATACTTGTTAACTCCTGTATTGTGTCAAAATGCTGAACTTGCCTTTTCAGGTTGTCAATTTCTATCATCAGCTGCTGATTGTGGCTTTGCAACTCTAAATGAAAACACCTCAAAGTCAGAATGAAAATAGTAGCAAGATTTCACAAAAAAACCCCCAAACATTTTAGGATCTACACAAAAGATACTTTTTAGATAATCCTATCTAGCACTGGGTGGGGTCCCCCTTTTGTCCCTTCAAAGAATGGATTCATCACGATGCTAGAAATGTTCCTTTGAAGTTTTGGTCCGTGCCGAATCAGTAGCATCATGAAGTTCCTGCAGATTTTTCACCCAAACATTCATACCATAAACCTCCTTTTGCACCGCACCCTAACTGTACTCAACTAGACTTTGTTAAATGGTGCGACTCAAACCACTTACACCTGAACACCAGCAAAACCAAGGAGCTGGTGGTGGATTTTAGGAGGCCCAGGCCCCTCATGGACCTCATGATCATCAGAGGTGACAGTGTGTAGAAGGTACAGACCTATAAATACCTGGGAGTGCAGCTGGATGATAAATTGGACTGGACTGCCAATACCGATGCTCTGTGCAAGAGAGGACTGAGCCGACTACACTTCCTTAAAAGGCTGGCGTCCATCATCTGCAATAAGATACTGCACATGTTCTATCAGACGGTTGTGACGAGCGCCCTCTTCTACGCGGTGGTGTGCTGGGGAGGCAGCATAAAGAAGAGGGATGCCTCACACCTGGACAAACTGGTGAGGAAGGCAGGCTCTATTGTAGGCACGGAGCTGGACAGTTTA